>NC_137164.1:33020453-33166051 GCF_951394435.1 Stenella coeruleoalba | reverse complement strand
CCTACTAGTCAGTTCAAGATATGAGGGAGATATCTCCCTGCTATGGGTTGGAGCCAAGGCCTTGGAAAACCAACTAGTAAGAACTCATTGCAAACAAGGGACATCCAAAGGAAACCCCATCCCAGGAACTAATAGAGGAGATTTCTGGGCATCGAGTGTTCAGGTCCTGGCTGTGTACAAAGACAGGTAGGTGTCAGCTTTACAGTTATGGGTGCTCTACTAGCTTTGAAGGAGGAACCTAGAGAGCAGAAGTAAGGACAGAGATGGTGGCCTAGCACCCCAGATATAAGGCATCAAGTGACAGTCATATTATCTGGCAGGCCCTGGAAGGATGAACTTAATCCCACATCAAGGCAGAAGCCCAGTCACATAAACTGTACAAACACATCCAGAGACTTTGGCCCAGTAGGCACAAAGCTTTCCAGAACTCATGCAGCCATACTGGTTCCAGATTTGCAGCTGCTATGCTATTTCCATAATCTTTACCATTTACTTGTACCTAACCGTTTTACAAAGGGCATCTACATGTTATCAAACATGGCAAGGATGGCTGACTGTTCACCAAAGACTCTGGTTCACCCATTCAGCGTATATAGCTGTTGCCAAGAAGCAGATGCCCAACGAAAGATCACATTTCTTAGTCCTCGTGCCTCAAAGTGGTATCATGTGAATGGTTCATACCAAGCAGACTGATGTGTGTCACTTCCAGCCACGCTGCTTGAGAAGCAAGTGTGCCCACTCCATCCTCTCATTCTCCATTTGTCACTGGACACAGAGGACTGTGCAACCCTAAGAGAAGGCTGAGCCACATAATGAAGGCAGCTTCAGTTCCTGAATCACCATGAGGAAGGCAGCCCACCAGCTGGGAACAGCAGCACTGAACGGCTGTGCAAGCAAACTATAAACTTCTTTTTGTAAAGCCAGAGAAAGATGTAGCAGCTGCAAATAGTACTCTAACCAATACACTGAAACACATACCACACAATGACAATCATAAAATGAGAAGATCCGGGCACAGGGAAAATGTATAAAGCCAAAATTTAATGTTAGTACACAGCTATAGGTGCCTGAGATTGGTAGTGTTTCCATCAGATGTAAACAAACCAGATGCTAGAACGACATGTATCTGGCTTGAAGAGTGTCTTACCGGGGTCCTCAGAAAGGGAAGCTTGTGATGTAATGGACAACTAGAGGATTGATTACAAGGCATGTTCTAGAGTCTGGAAGTCTGGCTTCCAATACTGGCTTTGCAACGTTCTGGCTTACTCAGACAGGTTAACCAACCTTTCAAAGCTTCCATTTTCTGAACTATAAAGTGAGGATAAAAAACATTTCATAGGATTGTTGTAAGAATGAAATAAAAATAATCCACGTAAAATGCTTGAAAAAGTTCATTCTACATAATGCTAAATGAATGTGTTAAATAAAACTGAAGCCATCATCCATGTTATTATTATTTTTTAAACCATAAGTCTGGCTATTAGAAATGATAATGAGTTCCATGTCTCTGAAGTATTAGAATAAAGAAACCCAGATCCTAACTGATATTTCCTGACACCTGGGAAAGATTAGGAGGTGGGTGCCAATCAGATGTCATAGTTCAGAGCTGCTCTGTGGCATGTCAGAAGCAGACTGTCTTCCACACTCCAAGTACACGTGGCAAGGTTCCAGATTTCACCTGCCAATGGATAAGGCTTCTAATGCTCATCTCCTGCCTTACTGAGGATTAACCTGGTTAGAACTGGCCTCTATCTCACAGACAGTAGGACCTGAAAATGAGTGGAATTAGGGAACACAATGACTGACCTTAACGGGTCTTCAAGGACAAGAATTTGAAGTCCTTTATAATGCAGTTAATCCTCCTACAAAATCAGAAAACTACATCAAAGTATACTATTTCTGCAATGGACTGAAAATTCATATGTTGAAAGCACAACCTGCAAGGTGATGGTACAGGAAGGTGGGGTCTTTGGGAGGTAATTGGATCATAAAGGCAGAGACCTCATAAACGGGATTAATGCCCTTACAAAAAGAGACCCTAGAGAGAAACCTTGTCCTTCCACCATGTGCGGTTAATGGCAAAAACACCTCCATCTATGAATCAGAAAGTGGGCCCTCACCAGGCATCAAATCTGCCCATGCCTTGATCTCTGACTTTCCAGCCTCCAGAACTGTGAGAAATAAATTTCTGTTGTTATAAGTCAGTGTGGCTATGGTATTTTGTTATAACAGCCCAAACCGACTCAGACAATTTCCTAATCCTTTCAGTGTTATGAGTTTGAATTATTCTTCCTTCCAAGGAAAAGTAGGTAGTGGTCTGATGACATGCAGCCATGCACCAGAGATGGTGGAGACATCCATCTCTAGGACACATGGTCCCTTTCCATAGAGGTGTCCATAATTAGAATCCCTCCCACCTCTCAGCTTTGAAGGATTAGACAATGAAAACTACACACACACACACACACACACACACACACACACACACACACTAGAAAAGTCCAAGGTCCAAGTCACCTGTCATCCCTCAGGATGTGATTTTCTTCATCATCTAACTGTCTTCCCCTGAAGAACAAATTACGCTACCTTGAAATGAATGCTAAATATCTGCTCATCACAATGAGCTTAAATGAAGCGTTGATTTAAGTTGATCTTATGTGTATAACCCATGATTTTATTAGAGTTTACTTTGCATAATTACCTCAAGGAACTATGATAAGCCCAGAGCTGTTTCTGAGCCTTGATTCATTGTGTGTTGCTTTGCCCAAGGAGTAAATATCAATTGGAGAATTTTGCCAAGCTCCCTAGATTCCTGAATTATCCTCCACAAAGAGAGAAGCGTCACATCCTGGAACTCTTTGGGTATCTGAGAATACACTCTGACCCAAAGGAGAAATCAACAGATCATTTCTCTGCTTCAGAGAAAAAGAGAAAGTTGCTAAGGGGGCAGTTAAGATTATGACAGTGAGTATTTATATAGATTTGTTTTCCCAAAGCTAATCTATAGGACTCTGAACAGTGTCCTTAAAAGAGGTGTTACTTGGAATAATCATAACCTAGAAGAGCTGTGGGAAAAAGCAGGTTATCTTAGAGGATATGGCTGATACCCTGTCACAATTCTCCTCTGGGAAAGTCACAGAGAGTGGGTTTGAAGGGCTGAGAGACACAGGAAATAGAAGAAAGGCCTGAAAGAGCGAGACAGTTTGAGGAGACGACAAACACATATGTATGGTCAGACCACTCAAGATAGCTGTTCTCTTGCTCTCTGTACATCCTCTACCCGACCAGTGCCTGCCGCACCTACACCCTACTCACCTGATTGACCTTCTTACATACTTGCCCCAGGCCCCAGCTAATGATTGTTCTAACTTTAGCCACTATGATAACTTATCAAAGGGGCAGTGAGAGGCGTACTCCTCTGTTGGTTTCCCTGGTAACTTCCGAGCTCCAGTAATGGTAACCTCCCCTTACCCCCAGGAGCGAAGACTGCTACCATGTCCTGCCTGCCATCTGCCACACACAGTGGGATGTTGCTCCAGGACCTTGCTCAGATGTGTAAGATCCCCCATCCATTAAACCGTTGATAACTCTGTCGCTGGCTCCGGGCTCTTTCTTTGGTCTTGAAGCTGGGCAAACACAAGATATCTGATGCTGCCCCCAAACAAAGAGAAACCCCAAGGAAATGCCCACTTGGCCCATCCAGGATTGTCTTAGAGAGACGTGAGACAAGGCTTTCAGCTAAGAATGGCCTTGGCGCCTGAAAGCCCCAGTCTCACTTTCTACAGAACAGTCACTGCTCAGGCAAACGGAAATGTTAGCTTCGCTTTTTTATGTGCATTCAAAGAGAAAGAAGTTTGTCCCTAGGAGAAATAAAATACTAAATATGTATTCATTATATACCTTGGAGAATTTTTTTTTTTTTTTTTTTTTTGCGGTACGCGGGCCTCTCACTGTTGTGGCCTCTCCCGTTGCGGAGCACAGGCTCCGGACACGCAGGCTCAGCGGCTATGGCTCACGGGCCTAGCCGTTCCGCGGCATGTGGGATCTTCCCGGACCAGGGCACGAACCCGCGTCCCCTGCATCGGCAGGCGGACTCTCAACCACTGCGCCACCAGGGAAGCCCGATCTTGGAGAATTTTAAATTCCAGAGGTTCTGGCAGGAGTTCAATCATAGGATTCCTAGTAAAAGATGTGTCACAGAAAACAAGTGTTTCTTTGATCTCAAAGAATCTCTCATCGATAAATACCCTATTGAATCCCAGTTTTAGTTTCTAGTAGGAAAGTATAATCAAAACCTATGTGGTTTGGGGCAGCTGGAAAAAGCATAAGAGGTTATCTAATCCAGTGGGTTTCACTTGGTGGATGGAGCCTCAGGGGGTCAGCAGAGAAGCATCAACAATCACCTCACCTTATAATTGAGGAATCTCACCCAGAGAGGTTAAGGGATAGACCAGATTTGTCATAAATGAGCTAGAGCCACAACTTGGGTTTCTTGGTGTCTGACATTGCACCCACCATGTCACCTGCTTATCATGTCCTATATGATTGTTTTTTCCATATAATTTCTTTCTCAGAGCTCTTTATTCAGATTTTCTGAAATTCTCAGGCTAAAAAGCATAGCTCAAAGTGTACATACTTAGCTTAGAATAAATAGGACCAGGCATATCCCATAACCATAAGCTTCCATTAGAAAGCTTTAGAACCACAATTTTTTTTTCGTTCTGTTGAATGCAGATTCAACAGAACGAAAAAAAAAAAATCAATGTGAAAGTTCCAAGATCTAGATTCCCATACGAATCTTCTCCAGCTTAATTTTAAGGCTGGAATTGACACACATTTAGATAGGATTGACTGTCACACATGTGACTTGAGGTGATTATTACTCAAAGCCAGCTCCTCCTTTACTGAAGTAGTTATCAACATTTTGGAATTAGAGAATAAGGCCAAATCTTCAAGAACTCCCTTGGAGGCACAAAACATTAATCCATCAACATGCAACAATGCCTTTTGGTGAATTAGTGTACCATGTCAACTAAATGCCATGAAGCAAAAAGAATGGGAAAAAATACTGGAACCTTTGAGAATGAGGTAAATAGAAGGAAGAATATATAGAGGGATATATTCATTTTATGTGTGAACAAATGAGAACTGAACTGAACAAATGAGAGGGAAGAAGGCTGGAATACAAGGAGGGTGGAGAGACACATAAGCCCTACAGGTGAGAGCTGCAGCTGACCTGGATACCATGAGGATTCTGGTTGCTTAAAAACAAGAGCTGAAGTGGAAGATACATAACCAGAAGAGGAAATGAGAGAGCAAAGATTTTCACTAATGTTCATTCTTTTTTTTTTAATTTAATTTAATTTTTTTTTATATACAGCAGGTCATTAGTTATCTATTTTATACATATTAGTGTATATATATATGTCAATCTCAATCTCCCAATTCATCACACCATCACCGCATTTCCTGACCCCCCCCCCCCCCCGCAGCTTTCCCCTCTTGGTGACCATACGTTTGTTCTCTATTCTGTGTCTCTATTTCTGCCTTGCAAACCAGTTCATCTGTATCATTTTTCTATATTCCACATATATGTGTTAATATATGATATTTGTTTTTCTCTTTCTGATTTACTTCACTCTGTATGACACTCTCTAGGTCCATCCACATCTCTACAAATGACCCAGTTTTGTTCCTTTTTATGGCTTTATATTCCATTGTATAAATGTACCACATCTTCTTTATCCATTTGTCTGTTGATGGACACCTAGGTTGTTTCCATGACCTGGCTATTGTAAATAGTGCTTCAATGAACATTGAGGTGCATGTATCTTCTTGAATTATGGTTTTCTCTGGGTATATGCCCAGTACTGGGATAGCTGGGTCATATGGTAATTCTATTTTTATTTTTTTAGGGAACCTCTATACTATTGTCCATACTGGCTGTATCAATTTACTTCCCCACCAACAGTGCAAGAGGGTTCCCTTTTCTCCACACCCTCTCCAGCATTTGTTGTTTGTAGATTTCCTGATGATGCCCATTCTAACCAGTGTGAGGTGATACCTCATTGTAGTTTTGATTTGTATTTCTCTAATAATTAGTGATGTTGACCAGCTTCTCATGTGCCTCTTGGCCATCTGTATGTCTTCTTTGGAGAAATGTCTATTTAGGTCTTCTGCCCATTTTATGATTGGGTTGTTTGTTTTTTTCAATATTGAGGTGCATGAGCTATTTATATATTTTGGAGATTAATTCTTTGTCTTTTGATTCATTTGCAAATATTTTCTCCCATTCGTCTTGTTTATAGCTTCCTTTGCTGTGGAAAAGCTTTTAAGTCTCATTAGGTCCCATTTGTTGATTTTTGTTTCTATTTCCATTACTCTAGGAAGTGGGTCAAAAAAGATCTTGCTTCAAAGAGTGTTCTTCCTGTGTTTTCCTCTAAGAGTTTTATAGTGTCTGGTCTTACATTTAGGTCTTTAATCAATTTTAAGTTTATTTTTGTGTATGGTGTTAGGAAGTGTTCTAATTTCATTCTTTAAGATATAGCTGTCCAGTTTTCCAAACACCACTTATTGAAGAGACAGTCTTTTCTCCATTGTATAGCCTTGCCTTCTTTGTCATAGATTACTTGACCATAGATGCATGGGTTTATCTCTGGGCTTTCTATCCTGTTCCACTGATCTATATTTCTGTTTTTGTGCAAGTACAATATTGTTTTGATTACTGTAGTTTTGTACTATAGTCTGAAATCAGGGAGTCTGATTCCTCCAGCTCCGTTTTTCTTTCTCAAGACTGTTTTGGTTATTTGGGATCTTTTGTGTCTCCATACAAATTTTAATATATTTTTTTCTAGTTCTGTGCAAAATGCCATTGGTAATTTGAAAGGGATTGCATTGAATCTGTAGATTGCTTTGGGTAGTATAGTCATTTTCACAATATTGATTCTTCCAAACCAGAATATGGTATATCTCTCCATCTTTTTTTGTCATCTTTGATTTCTTTCAACAGTATCTTATAGTTTTCTGAGTACAGTAGTTTTACCTCCTTAGGTAGATTTATTCCTAGGTATTTTATTCTTTTCGTTAGAATGGTGAATGGGATTGCTTCCTTAATTTCTCTTTCTGATTTTTCATTGTTAGTGTATAGGAATGCAAGGGATTTCTGTGCATTAATTTTGTATCCTAAAACTTTACCAAATTTATTGATTAGCTCTACAAGTTTTCTGGTGACATCTTTAGGATTATCTATATATAGTATCATGTCATCAGAAAAGGGTGATGGTTTTACTTCTTCTTTTCCAATTTGTGTTCCTTTTATTTCTTTTTCTTCTCTGATTGCCATGGCTAGGACTTCCAAAACTATGTTGAATACTAGTGGTGAGAGTGGACATTCTTGTCTTGTTCCAGATCTTAGAGGAAATTCTTTCAGTTTTTCACCATTGAGAATGATGTTTTCTGTGGGTTTGTCATATATGGCCTTTATTATGTTGAGGTAGGGTCCCTCTATGCCCACTTTCTGGAGAGTTTTTGTCATACACGGGTGTTGAATTGTGTCAAAACCTTTTTCTGCATCTATTGAGATGATCATATGGTTTTTATTCTTCAATTTTTTAATATGGTGTATCACATTGATTTATTTGCATATATTGAAGAATCCTTGCATCTCTGGGATAAATCCCATGTGGCCAAGGTGTATGATCCTTTTAATGTGTTGATAGATTCTGTTTGCTAGTATTTTGTTGAGAATTGTTGCATCTATATTCATCAGTGATTTTGGTCTGAAATTTTTTTTTTCTGTAGTATCTTTGCCTGGTTTTGTTATCAGGGCGATGCTTGACTCATAGAATGAGTTTGGGAGTGTTCCTTCCTCTGAAATATTTTGGAAGAGTTTGAAAAGGATAGATGTTAGCTCTTCTCTAAATGTTTGATAGAATTCCCCTGTGAAGCCATCTGGTCCTGGGCTTTTGTTCGTTGGAAGATTTTTAATCACAGTTTCAATTTCATTACTTGTGATTGGTCTGTTCATATTTTCTATTTCTTCCTGGTTTAGTCTTAGAAGGTTATACCTTTCTAAAAATTTGTCCATTTCTTCCAGGTTGTCCATTTTTTTGGCATAGAATTGTTTGTAGTAGTCTCTTATGATGCTTTGTATTTCTGCAGTGTCCATTGAAACTTCTCCTTTTTAATTTCTAATTTTATTGATTTGAGTCCTCTCCCTCTTTTTCTTGATGAGTCTGGCTAAAGGTTTATCAATTTTGTTTATCTTCTCAAATAACCAGCTTTTAGTTTTGTTGATCTTTGCTATTGTTTTCTTTGTTTCTATTTCATTTATTTCTGCTCTGATCTTTATGATTTCTTTCCTTCTACGAACTTTGGGTTTTGTTTGTTGTTCTATATCTAGTTCCTTTAGGGTTAAGGTTAGATTATCTAATTGAGATTTTTCTTGTTTCTTGAGGTAGGATTGTATTGCTATAAATTTCCCTCTTAGAACATCTTTTCCTGCATCATATAGGTTTTGGATAGTCGTGTTTTCATTGTCATCTGTTTCTAGGTATTTTTTGATTTCCTCTTTGACTTCTTCAGTGATCTCTTGGTTATTTAGTAAAGTATTGTTTAGCCTCCATGTGTTTTTGTGTTTTATGTTTTTTTCCCTGTAATTGATTTCTAATCTCATAGCATTGTGGCTGGAAAACATGCTTGATATGATTTTAATTTTCTTACATTTACCAAGGCTTGATTTGTGACCCAAGATATAATCTATCCTGGAAACAGTTCTATGTGCACTTGAGAAAAAATGTAATCTGCTGTTTTCAGATGGAAAGTCCTATAAATATCAATTAAATCTCTCTGGTCTATTGTGTCATTTAAAGCTTGTGTTTCCCTATAAATTTTCTGTCTGGATGATCTGTCCATTGGTGTAAGTGAGGTGTTAAAGTCCCACACTATTATTGTGTTACTGTTGATTTCCTCATTTATAGCTGTTAGCATTTGCCTTATGTATTGTGGTGCTCCTATGTTGGGTGCATATATATTTATAATTGTTATAGTTGCTTCTTGGATTGATCCCTTGATCATTATGTAGTGTCCTTCCTTGTCTCTTGTAACATTCTTTATTTTAAAGTCTATTTTTTCCGATATGAGTATTTCTACTCTAACTTTCTTTTGATTTCCATTTTCAAGGAATATCTTTTTCCATCCCATCACTTTCAGTCTGTATGTTTCCCTAGGTCTGAAGTGAGTCTCTTGTAGACAGCTTATATTAGCGTCTTGTTTTTTTATCCATTACATGAGCTTCTGTCTATTGGTTGGAGCATTTAATCCTGTCACATTTAAGGTAATTATTGATATGTATATTCATATTCCCATTTTCATAATAGTTTTGGGTTTGTTTTTGTAAATCCTCTTCTTCTCTTGTGTTTCCCACTTAGAGAAGTTCCTTTAGTATTGTTGTAGAGCTGTTTTGGTGGTGCTGAATTCTCTTAGCTTTTGCTTGTTTGTAAAGCTTTTGATTTCTCTGTCCAATCTGAATGAGATCCTTGTTATGTAGAGTAATCTTGGGTATAGGTTCTTCCTTTTCATCACTTTAAATATATCAAACCAGTCCCTTCTGGCCTGTAAAGTTTCTGCTGAGAAATCAGCTGTTAACCTCAAGGAATATCCTTATATATTATTTGTTGTTCTTCCCTTGTTGCTTTTAATAATTTTTCTTTGTGTTTAATTTTTGTCGGTTTGATTACTACGTGTCCTGGCATATTTCTCCTTGCTTTTATCCTGCTCGGAACTCTCTGTGCTTCCTGGACTTGGGTGACTATTTTCTTTCCCATGTTAGGGAAGATTTGGACTATAATCTCTTCAAATATTTTCTCGGGTCCTTTCTCTCTCTCTTCTCCTTCTGGGACCCCTATAATGCAAATGTTGGTGCATTTAGTGTTGTCCCAGAAGTCTCTTAAGCTGTCTTCATTTCTTTTCATTCTTTTTTTCTTTTTTTCTGTTCCACAGCAGTGAATTCAAGCATTCTGTCTTCCAGGTCACTTCTCTGTTCTTCTGCTTCAGTTATTCTGCTACTGATTCCTTCTAGTGTATTTTTCATTTCAGTTATTATATTGTTCATCTCTGTTTGTTTGTTCTTTAATTCTTCTAGGTGTTATTCTTTAATTCTTCTAGGTCTTTGTTAAACATTTCTTGCATCTTCTCAGTCTTTGCCTCCATTCTTTTTCTGAGGTCCTGGATCATCTTCACTATCATTATTCTGAATTATTTTTCTGGAAGGTTTCCTATCTCCACTTCATTTAATTGTTTTTCTGGGATTTTATCTTGGTCCTTCATCTGGTACATAGCCCTCTGTCTTTTCATTTTGTCCATTTTTCTGTGAATGTGGCTTTTGTTCCACAGGCTGCAGGATTGTAGTTCTTCTTGCTTCTGCTGTCTGCCTTCTGGTGGATGAGGGTATCTAAGAAGCTTGTGCAAGTTTCCTGATAGGAGGGACTGGTGGTGGGTAGAGCTGGGTGTTGCTCTGGTGGGCAGAGCTCAGTGAAACTTTAATCTGCTTGTCTACTGATGGGTGGGGCTGGGTTCCCTCCCTGTTGGTTGTTTGGCCTGAGGCGACCCAGCACTGGAAGCTACAAGCTCTTTTGTGGACCTAATGGCAGACTCCAGAAGGGTTCATGCCAAGGAGTACTTCCCAGAGCTTCTGCTGCCCATGTCCTTGTCCCCACAGTGAGCCACAACCACCCCCTGCCTCTGTAGGAGACTCTCCAACACTAGCCAATATGTCTGGTTCAGTCTTCTATTGGGTCACTGCTCCTTCCCCTGGGTCCTCCTGCACACACTACTTTGTGTGTGCCCTCCAAGAGTGGAGTCTCTCTTCCCCCTAGTCCTGTTGAAGTTCTGTAATCAAATCCCACTAGCCTTCAAAGTGTGATTCTTTGGGAATTCCTCCTCCCATTTCCAGACCTCCAGTTTGGGAAGGCTGACATGGGGCTTAGAAACTTCACTCCAGTGGGTGGACTTCTGTGGTATAATTGTTCTCTGTTTTCTGAGTCACCCACCCAGTGGTAATGGGATTTAATTTTATTGTGATTGCACCCCTCCTACTATCTCATTTTGGCTTCTCCTTTGTCTTTGGATGTGGGGTATATTCTTGGTGAGTTCCAGTGTCTTCCTGTCACTGATTGTTCAACAGTTAGTTGTGATTCCAGTGCTCTCTTAAGAGGGAGTGAGCACACGTCCTTCTACTCCACCATCTTGAATGAAACTCATTCCTTTACTATTTTAATCAATATATCCCTTTGATATTTCTGTAGGTCAGAATTCCAGGTGATCTTGGCTGGTTCACTGCTCCAAATCTCACAAGAAAGAAATCAACAGATTAGCTGGCTGAGGTCTTATCAGGAGACTCTGGAAGGATCCACTTTGAAGCATATTCAGATTGCTTACTCCATTCAGCCGGTACAAATGACACACAGGAATTCATTCTTGGCATGTGTGTCAGTGTGTCTCCCACATCTCTACATCTGTCACTCACCTCTAATGTTCATTCTTACTCAGGGCCAGGCTTGTCAAATTCTATTTCTTAGACTTAAATTAATACAGTGATCACTAGAAGTAAAACCATAGTGAATTTACTTAAAGGAATGTGGTTTTAAATATATGTAGAGAGAGAGAGAGACACAGAGAGAGAGAGAGAGAGTTATCTGATATGCTAGGCAATCTTCCTTTTATTGTATCTTTTCTGTGTTTGCATATGTGACATTGTAAATGACTTTGGAAATAATCTTCAGTTCCATCTATTCAACTATTCCTATTTCCTTATTACAGCCTTCTGAAATCCTCACATAATATTCAGATTGATTTTTGGCTGCCCTTATGAGACCTGCTAAGATTTCCACAATTGTGGAATCAGTCAGAGTGATATAGCCAGCAGTGCCATCATGCCTTTCTGGGTGGTTTCACATTAGTTAGCCTTTTGAGTATAAGACCCAAAACATTTCTGTGCCCCTGTGTAAAAAGTGAACTCAAGGCTTTGCTGTGGATATAGGTTCTTTCTGCCAGCTTCTACCTTTTTTTTTTAATCTCATTCAAAAATCTTTGTACCCACGTCTCATTTTTTCCTTTTTGTATCTTTCCTCTTTTTTTCATTTACACATGCAAATTGCTTTAAGCTATTCTTTGTGTGATGTTAACAGCACAAAGCAAGGTTGAATAGTTTAGTATTTTTAAAGCCATTTTGAAGGTTAATAGCTCTTCTTGGGTTTCTTTATGACTTTGCAGGCTCCTCAAAGAAACCTCCCAGTGCCCCCACACCCGCATCCCCACAGTGCCTCATATTTGGAAGCAGTAGTCAGAGTCAAATTCTGTGCTGTCCTTTTGAGAAACAATGTTTTGTGACTCTATGGTGGTCTAGTTGGATTGACCACTATAATTAGCATACACTCTGCAGCACACCACCCTCCTCTCACATGTGCATGTCCTAAAATAAGCCTCCTTATTATTTTGAAGTTTTTGAATACCAACATTTATTAGCACATTGTCAGTGAATCACTCAATTTAAATGCCCTCCCCCCATTCATAAACTTGTGATAAAAGATATTGTTCAAAACTTTAAAGACATCATGAAAGCAAACCTTAACGGAAACTCCTCTGTCTGCTCGCCAATTGAAGAAAATCTTTCACTTAAAAAGGGAGAGAAGAAAAGTAGTGATATAATTTTTCACAAGAATAGCATTCTGCTGCAATTTGCTAGAGTGAGAATTTCTAAAAGCTTGCCTCGTAGGAAGGCTTACTTTAGAAAAGCAAAATTGCACTAACTTATAGGCTCACAAGCCCACAGAAACATAATTATATGTTCTTCCCTTTAACATATAATTTCTTGAGTCTCAGGTTGATACAACAGCAACAGAGAATTGGTATATCCGAAAACTGGATCCCACTTGACGTCTTCTGGTTTGCCTTTCATTTCCAACCACAGCAGCCCAGGTTAAGCTAATGAAGCTGATGCCAGGAGTTCCATTTGGGTAAAAATCTGGAACAGCCTATCTTGACTCTTATACTTACTTGATCCAGCATTTAAAAGTCTTTGTATCCATTCAAAACCAAGCTGCTTAAAATTTCCACTGTAGACCTGGTATAGTTTGATTAAAGACCTCACGAAGAATGTAGGTTAATAACAGGTATGAATCCTTTTTAGAACCAGGCATAAATCCTTCCCACCTAAAGAAATGTTGCAGTGCATTGTGTGTTCCTATGCCCCAGTTCACCAAAGCAGTTCTCCTGCTTTCTGGAAACAAAACAACTGTTCATCAACCCCCTCTTGCCTATTACCCCAGGCAAGGACAAAAATACTTGTTTCAGCTAGATGATGGGATTCAGGTGTCTTTGTGCCAGCAGAGCTCAACAGAACAAGGAGGAGTTAATGAAATTTCATTTTTATAAAAGGAAGCTCAGGCTGGGGGAATCATTTATTTTTCAGTTACTAAAGCCTATCAAGTCTCAGAAGCTTCAGTACTTTCGAATGGAAAATACAATTGCTACAGTAGGGGTTTAGCCAATTTTGTCTTAAAAATACCATGGGGTAGCTACATTCCACACTGAACTTTCAAAGAGATCAAGTATCCTGCAGTGAATAGGATAGATGAAAAAAGTGTTCTCTTTTGTAACCATAGGTAATCCTTGATTCCATAGCTAGGTTGTGTTAGCAATCAAAGTTTCCCAAATCATGGCATTTGGAAGCTAGAAGAAATCTCCATATCACCTGAATTACTTGAAATCAGTGACAATTAAACTATTAGTTAAAAAAAAGATAGAGTGTGCTTAATGAACTACCTATGTTATTAAAACCATTCTAAAAAATCAAATAAAGAAATCTTCAGCCTTGACTAATTGGTGGAACTATTCAGAATCCATGTGATATTTTGCAGGAAGCATTAGCCTATTCAGCCTTTAGCCATAATAATGGATACTTCTCCTTTACTCCAAGTTTAAAACTGCAGCAAATTTATTAAAATCCGTGTTTTAGTCACATAAAACTGAAATTTCTAAGAAGTTCAACCTGTCACTTTCCTAGGAATGCGTTCTGATGAACATCCATTGATGACTGATTGGTGGGGAAAAGGAAAGTTGTCATATTGAAATTACACACCTCTGAAGTGCTGTGTATAGTAAGTGCTGTGTATAGTAAATCCAGCATATAGTCCTTTTATTATTTATTAAATTATAAAAGAAATGAATATTGATTTCAGTAATTGAGGTAAAAAAGTAACTAAGTAATTGCTTTGTGCTAAGGCAAGATAAAAACTATATACCGTTTCATGGAAAGAATGAAAAAGGTATGAATATATTCTTAAATCATTGCCTAGGTAATTAACAAATATAATGAAAGCCTTTCACCTTCTAGCAACTGATTGATAGGAATAGCCAGAAACATAATAAAAACTTATAAAACTATCCAAATGTCACTACTGCAGACTGTGGAAATAACTGTTGTTCCCACGCTGTTCTCAAACACACCTGCACACTCAGATGGTAAATTGTCACCAGGAGCTCGAGTTGGAAAAAAAGAAAAATGAAAACCATCTTTTTACAGTATCATTTAAATGTTTTAGAACATAGTATATCCCAACATATAAGAAAAGAACAGCTTTCTTTTGTTTGGTGTGGGGAGGGATCAATCTTCTTTTTCTCACTCTAAAAGAGATACCTGCTCATTAACAGAAATTTCAGAAATTCAGAAAAGTATAAGGAAGGAAAGATCTCTCTCACAAATCCACTATTTTGGTGTATAATTTTGATATATTTCCTGTTTTGGCTAGTGCATAGTTTTTTTATATTATTCTGATCATATGGAGAGCAGTTGAAATTGAGGAATGTCCGAAAGTGGTTGGTAATCACCAAAGATTATCGAAGCTGAGTGACAAAATAATCTAAAACCAGAAGGAATATTTATATCAGAGGTATAGAAGGTACTACACATAATATCTATGGAGGTAATATATACCCAGAGTAGGTAACATGTTTGGGGCAAAAGAAAAAATATATCCCTCTATGAGCTCTGAAGACAGTTCCAAGTAGACATTCTGAACATATTTTGAACAATGTAAGTTTAATTGGAATGCACTGTGTACCTTTCCCTTGAGATTCAGAGCCCTCAATGTGGCTCTATTCCCCAGGAAAACCAGCCAGACCCTTGGTAGCAGGTTGCTTACATTGGATCTCTTCCATTATGGAAGGAGCATTGATTCAGTAAGCAACTATTCAGGGGGTGACAGTGCTTTCCCTTTCCACATGCTTCTGCCAGCACCCACAATATAGATTTAGGGAATGTCTTATTCCCTCATGTTATCCCACATACAGCTGCTTCTGACAAGTGAACACATTCCTCAGCAAAAGGAGAAGGGAAATAAGCTCACATCCACATGATTCATTGGTCTTACCCTGGCAACACAACCAGCTGACCTGACAGAGCAGTGGACCAGACCACTGAAAAGTAGGTCACACAGCCAGCTGGGTTAGCTTGTGGGCGACAGTCTCTTGTAGGTTTGGTTCCTCAGGAAGCTGACCCTGACAAGGTGATTAGCACAAGGAAGTCTTGGGGTTAATTTCTGTGGAAGAGATGGAAGGAAGTAGGGTTGAGCAGCAACAGAAGCTGCAATTCAGGCTGAATGGAAGCCTAAGCTAACCCTGCAGGGGGAGCTGAAGATGAGACTGTCCAGAGTTGGGGCAGGAGGATGGGCCTCTGTACCTCCTTGTTAACCAGTCATTCAATGCAGCTGACCCTGGGAAAGGGATGTGACCTCTTCAAGCAGAAACAACCCTGGAAGGAGCCAAAAACTAAGGGCTCTCTGCCAATTGTACCCTCAGTGGCTGGGAATGAGTATTTTATTTCTGAAGAGGGACCTGGATAATGCACCACAGTGTTTACCTTAAGCCCTGTCCTAAGAATGCAGTACATGCTCGGAACCAGGAAAAAAAACACATGGTTTCTGGGAATTAGATGGTGGAAGCAAGGTGATTCCCTTCACTATTATCCCTAATAACCTACCTGCAAACTGTTTGCTTCCCATGTCCTAACATCTCTATGCTCTGTTGATGTGGTTGTCTTGGTTCCCAAAAAAGGAATACTTCCACCAGGAAACAGACAAAGACTTCCTTTTAACTAGAGGCTGAGACTGCTTCCCAGCCACGTCTGATTCTTTATGTCACTGAGTTGGCAAAGGATAAATTTCTGTATTTCTAGGGTAATTGATTCTGATTATTAAGGGGAAATTGTGTTGCTTCTAAACAATGAAAAGAGGGAAAAGTATGCATAGAATCCAAAAAGTAAAAGCCCAGTGAAAAGTCAGTGGGATACTCCAGTAGCCCAATGCAGGAAGGACTGCTAACAGCCCCAACCCTTCAGGAATTAAGATTTTAAGTCACTCTGCCAGGTAAAGAAATCTAACCATCTGAGGTACTGGAGTAAAAAAAGAGAACATGGAATGGATGTTGGAAGAAAGGATTCATAAATACCAAGCACAGCCACATGACCAGTGCTAGACACAAGGACAACAGTGGCTATATATTTTTCCTTCCTTGCTTTTGGAGTATATCTATATTTATTAACTGTTTTTTCCCTTTCTATTTCTAAGGTTATGTCTGTTCATAGTGGTTAGCCTTATAGTTCAATCTTTAAGTTATAACACATCAAAATGGAATTATAACTAATGTAGGAAAATCATAAGCATCCAGAAAGGCATGCAGCCAGAATGTAGCCCTGCTCTCTATAAAACGCCTGAAAGAGCAAGGCCATCCTTTTGAACATGATTCTCACAGAAGTGTTAAAATGTAGATTTCCTACGTGTGTCACAAACCAAGTCTATATTGAGCTCATGCAACCTAAAACATTGCCAGTTTCTGTTCACAGAGTCCAAGACACAGAAAACCTACACAATAAATTCTCTTCTCTGTTCCTCTTACTTGAAACATTCATCCCATCAGCATGAAAAGAGAGAGAGAGCTCTTGAAACACTCACTTTGCTTGGCTCCAACCATGCCATACCTTCCTCCTATTTCTATATTCATTCAAATTCTCCTCTGCTGTCTCATCTTCCTCTATGTAGTTTTTAGCGTTACCTTGAAGCTCAGCCTTTTTATTCAGCCTGTACTCTCCATCAGGAATCTCATCAGTGCACATGAATTCAATTAGCAATTAATGCAGGTGTTTCACAAATTCATACTTTAACACAGGCCAAACCTTTCCTCTGAACTCAACCTATATATCAAATGTGCTACTCAACGTCATTTGGAAATCTTCAAGATGTATCAGACACAACACATCAAAGCTCAAATTCACTCTTTTCCCCAAAATCTAGTGCTCAACTCAATGAATGGCACCACTATCATTCAGTTTCTCAAGGCAGGAACCTAGATGTAATCTTTATAGCCTTCCCCTGACCCCTTACATCCAAATTAGCTTGTCCAGTTGATCCAGCTTTTAAGTTTCTACATCTGTGCATTTCCACTGCCACCATCCTATTCCAGAGTGACAGGTATAGCATTGTGCCCTCAAAGAAGAGCTCCTGGACTCAGTGAATACCATGGTTCTTGGGTTTAAGCCCAATATCATTACCACTAACCATGAGGCTTTGCCAGGTCTGAGTCCTGCCTATCATACTCTTCACTTCCATGACCACAGCACATTGGCCTTCTCTCAAATCTGCAAGCATCAATCCTCTTTTCTTCCACAGGATCTCTGTACACACTGCTTCCTTGTTTGCAATAAGCCTGGACCCTTGTCAGGAATTAGCCTTCACACATGTACACACACCCATAAACACACATGCATGTATGTGCACACACTCAATTAATTCCTATTCAGGTTAATCCAATTCATGATAATCTCTTCTTCAGAGGAGTCTTCCTCAATGCCACAGTCAAGATCAAAAAGCTTTGCTATATACTCTCAAATCACATGTTCATTTCCTTCATAACTTTTAATTAAACAATCATTTCTGTGATTATATTATTTAATTTCATTTCCCCCACTGAACTGTAAGCTCCACAAGGGCAGGACCGTGATAATTTTGCTCATTTTATCCTCAGCATCTAGCACAGTGCCTCACACAGAGGTCGCACTTTCTAAAGGCTTGTTGAATAAAAAGTGGCAAAAAAGGGTGTATAAAGACTTTTAGTCTTGAGCAACTTTCTAAAAAAAATAAAATGATTTAAAATTTGTAAAGCACTTTCACACACATAATCTCATTTTATCTACACAAAAGCCTATGAGATGAACTGGGTACAATGCTTTGCCACCTTTCAAATCTCTGCCCCTTGCACTATCAGATGTTCATTCCAGTCTTCCTAGTCCAAGTACAGGTATTTCTGGTCTATGGTCAAATATGCCTTCCTGAAAAACCTCATGTGTTTATGGGAAAAGCAGGGTTTTGTCAGACCAGTAAAAACCTATGAGACTCTATAATCAGAAAACAAACAAAAACAATCACAATCCTGTTAAATCCATGAGTACAGTTAATCCTCTGTTGGCATTTGCACCTAAAATCACCCTCAATACATCCTTTGCAATCTTACAGCCTTGTGCCTGTGCTTCCTACTTTGAGATGTAGATTCTTACAGAATTTATTTCTAATAGAGGTCAATTATATAAAAATTTAAAATTCAATCCAGGAATACTCTTCTCCATTACTTTTTTAAACACGGGAGCAATGTGTTATCTGCTGCTGCTCCTGCATTTGCAGCTTCCCCAAAAGCTTCTCATGGCAGAAATTATCCCATTTCTTCAAGCCACTATGCTAGAAAGGCACTTCCTTAAACGAAAGGAAGTCACTTCTGAAGTTTTCTTAATGTCTGTTTTTTCAGCTGTTTTCTTAATGTCTTCCTAATTGCTAAGGCTTTCTCCTAGATTGTGAAAGAGTTTACATCGGACAGCTATAAAATATTAACATTCTGGGACATAAAATGACACACCTTCCATGTTATGCCAACATCATCTCCTGATTTGTCAGTTGCATATAAGCTAATCCATATTAAAGAAACATGCATTTCGGCAGAACAATTTGTATAGTGCTCATTTCATTCACTATATCTCTGATATGAATGGAATTGTCAAGCTCATTTCAATACTGAAATTTTATCTCATTATTGAAAGTGTGTCTCTTCAACTTACTACCATTTGTACAAAGAAATGTATACTCTAACAACTGTAAATCTATCTTTCCTATCAAGGTGTTTAATAAATGACAGCCAAGTAAAAAGTCTTTATCAAAACAGAAGGCATCATTAAGGGTTTTATTTTTTTTCCTTTAAAAGTTCATTGTTGTTTTCTGAAGGCTACATAGACAACTCAATAAATATTAAAAAAAATTTTAATTAAAAAAACACCATTAGGGTAAGATTATCTGTATTACAGAATAAAAATATGTCATTTTGATTTTCATACAATTTATGAACCCAGCATCTTCAAAGTAATACCATATACTAAAAACTGAGTCTAACTGATTTGTTCCACAATTTGAAGCTGTCATGTAGTTGACAAATAAGAAAAATCATACCAACTAGAACACATCCTTATGAGCACAATGCTACACACACTGGTGGTCAATATCTTTCTACAAGACTTTGTCATATGCTCAGACATTTTTCCCAACATATGACTTATCCTTGACAAAAACTGAAGACATTTTGCTGTGCTTATTCTGTTGACATTTTGTGAAATATTCTAAAATAGAATCCCTTTTTGTGTGGTCTTCAAAAAAGGAAACATAATTTTCTCAAAAATTTTCTTTAAATAAGGCAAAGTGCAATGGATTCTAAAATGAAATCAATATAATTCACTCTTCTTTTAACCACAATGTATATAAAACAAATTTGCTTAATATTGCATGTACACATGACAGTTTGTAGGAAGATAGCAAATTTAAAACACCTACTCCTCCCTATTCAACTGCCAAAAAAACAGTAGAAATGTATTAAAAAAAAAACAACAAAAACAAATTACACTAGTTACCAAACCAATAAGGTTCAAAAACAATGGCAATGTGAATAAAGGCAACATAGATCCAAATCCCACACTCTTGGTGGCTCTGAAAGACAATGTGAAGAGCAACCATCAAAATGGAAGAAGATCTTTTGAGTGGTACGTCCAATCATCCACTCCTTGTGGAAGGGGAGATGGTCTGAAGAATGGCTCCACACTGATTGGTGGGCAGAAACTGGCTAGGTGGCAAGGGTCTTAGAACAAGAATTCAAGATTAATGACAGGAAGGTCTGGGAAAGAGGGATGTAAATGGACTTCACAGAATGGACACAAAGTGGGAAAATACTTCTGCTGTATTTGTGCATACATAAATATTCATCAGAGGTCACTACATACAAATGGGCAGGGGGAGCCATCCTGTGAATGTCAGTCATCACATTTTCACTGCCATTCCAATATTTAATCTGCAGGCCATGTAAAAGTGGTTATGGTAGTATGAGTAGAGGCAATAGATCAGATCATCAACCATTGTTCATCTGGTACTATGAGTGCTCTTTCTGCCAAACACAGGGAACCACAATGAGACATCTAGAACAACTATCCAGCCATCTGCTAGCAAGATGATTGTTTTAAACTCCTCTCATCATGAAGAACACATGGTCTACGTTAAAATAAAGACCACTGTTCTACCAGTTAACACTATCCATGGACTTTTGAAATGCCTTTATTTCTATTCTATTACTGTATTCCACAACTGATGTTATTCCAAGGAGTTTTGCTTCTGACAAAAGACTGAATTTTATGACCAAAAAATGTGAAGTCATCAGCTGACACCTGTGATGCTTCCTGTTATTTTCATGAATCATCATTCAAAAGCAGGTAACTCCACAGAACAACATACTGACTTATTGAAGAGTCAGTTACTGCATCAGCTTGGAGGCAACACCTTGCAAATTCAGAGTGTTCTCCTACTGGAGAAGGGGATATGCTATATGCTCTGGATATGGTGCGGTTTCTTCTAGTGATAGAATCCATGCCTGGTGGGAACAGCACTTCTTATCATTGCATGTAATTGCAAAACAAAAGTTTTCTATCACAATGCACAACGTTAAGTTTTACTGGTTTAGTTCCCTTAAAACCCAAGGGAAGAATGCTTCCAGAAGGGAACAAATTATTGGCTTCACTAAACTTGAGGTTGAGACAGTTATATGGCCCTTATAAGCATTTTAGGCAGTTTAAGTCATGAAACAAATAGGAAAAAAGGAGAAGGAGAATTATTATGATGTTTAAATAATTACTCTTGATTATCAAGGACTAATATTTTGTGCTACGCAAAGAAAGTAGAGAAGTATATCTCCTTCCTTTCACCATGTCCAGTGGTAAAAGTTTATGGAAGACTAGAACAACCCAGCACAAGCAGGACTGTCAAGGTCCCCATTGCCTCAGAATTGAGGTTTGAAGTATCTCAACTCACCCAAGTTTAAAAATTAATTTTAAAAAACTAACTCAGGTGCTGGCTTAGGAAAAAAGGAAACATAAAATAGAAAATGAAGAAGATACAAATACCAATTATAGCCTCACGACCAGTTGCAGAAAGAAAGACTATAGGGGCTATATTCTTCTTTGTTCTTAATATATACAATATTTTCATTATATTATTAGCCACTTTCTCTCTTCCCGCTCTCTTTTTCCTCTAACAATTTATATAAACTTGTTGTTGATGGTTAACTCAAAATTTAACCCTCAGGTTAAATATGTTAAAGTAGAATTGTGACTAAAGTAAAAAAGGAATAAATATCACTCAGAGATGTTATAGGAACAAATGGGATTTTAGGTCTTACATTTTGGGAAAATGATTTTATGAAGAACAATTGTACTGTGTTAGACAGGAACATGTTGTTGTTATTATTTTAATGATTGTTTGAAATGGTTGTTTCAAAGGTATTTTTAAGAAATTTTAGACTTCCAGGAAGATGGCAGAAGAGTAAGACACAGAGATCACCTTCCTCCCCACAGATACACCAGAAATACATCTACACGTGGAACAACTCCTACAGAACACCTACTGAACACTGGCAGAAGACCTCAGGCCTCCCAAAAGGCAAGAAACCCCCCACGTACCTGGTTAGGGCAAAAGAAAAAAATAAACAGAGACAAAAGGATAGGGACGGGTCCTGCACCAGCGGGAGGGAGCTGTGAAGGAGGAAAAGTGTCCACACACTAGGAAGCCCCTTCACGGGCGGAGACTGCGGTGGCGGAGTGGGGGAGCTTCGTACCGCAGAGGAGAGCACAGCAACAGGGGTGCGGAGGGCAAAGCGGAGAGATTCCCGCACAGAGGATCGGTGGCGACCGGCACTCACCAGCCGAGAGGCTTGTCTGCTCACCCTCCAGGGCGGGCGGGGCTGGGAGTTGAGGCTCCGGCCTCAGTTGGAGCACCGGGAGAGGACTGGGGTTGGTGGCGTGAACGCAGCCTGCAGGGCCTTAGTGCACCGCGGCTAACCGGGAGGGAGTCCGGGGAAAAGTCTGGACCTGCCGAAGAGGCAAGAGACTTTTTCTTCCCTCTTTATTTCCTGGTGCACGAGGAGAGGGGATTAAGAACGCTGCTTAAAGGAGCTCCAGAGACGGGCGCGAGCCGCGGCTAAAAGCGCGGACCCCAGAGACAGACATGAGACGCTAAGGCTGCTGCTGCCGCCACCAAGAAGCCTGTGTGCGAACACAGGTCACTATCCACACCCCCCTTCCGGGGAGGCTGTGCAGCCCGATGCTGCCAGGGTCCCGGGATCCAGGGACAACTCCCCCTGGAGAACGCACGGCGCGCCTCAGGCTGGCAACGTCTCGCTGGTCTTTGCTGCCGCAGGCCCACCCTGCACTCTGTGACCCTCCCTACCCCCGGCCTGAGTGAGCCAGAGGCTCCGAATCAGCGGCTCCTTTAACCCCGTCCTGTCTGAGCAAAGAACAGACGCCCTCCGGTGACCTACACGCACAGGCCGGGCCAAATCCAAAGCTGAGCCCTTGGGAGCTGTGAGAACAAAGAAGAGAAAGGGAGATCTCTCCCAGCAGCCTCAGAAGCAGCGGATTAAAGTTCCACAATCAATTTGATGTACCCTGCATCTGTGGAATACATGAATAGACAACAAATCATCCCAAATTAAGGAACCGTGTGGATGAAAGGCTCTTGGTGCTGCAGCCAGGAGTCAGTGCTGTGCCTCTGAGGTGGGAGAGCCAACTTCAGGACACTGGTCCACAAGAGGCCTCCCAGCTGCACATAATATCAAACAACGAAAATCTCCCAGATATCTCCATCTCAACGCCAGCACCCAGCTTCACTCAACGACCAGCAAGCTACAGCGCTGGACATCCTATGCCAAACAGCTAGCAAGACAGGAACACAACCTCACCCATTAGCAGAGAGGCTGCCCAAAATCATAATAAGTCTACAGACACCCCAAAACACACCACCAGACGTGGACCTGCCCACCAGAAAGACAAGATCCAGCCTCATCCACCAGAACACAGGCACTAGTACCCTCCACCAGGAGGCCTACACAACCCACTGAACTAATCTTAGCCACTGGGGACAGACACTAAAAACAACAGGAACTATGAACCTTCAGCCTGCAAAAAGGAGACCCCAAACACAGTAGGATAAGCAAAATGAAAAGACGGAAAAACACACAGCAGAAGAAGGAGCAAGATAAAAACCCACCAGACCTAACAAATGAAGAGGAAATAGGCAGTCTACCTGAAAAAGAATTCAGAATAATAACAGTAAAGATGATCCAAAATCTTGGAAATAGAATAGACAAAATGCAAGAAACATTTAACAAGGACCTAGAAGAACTAAAGATGAAACAAACAATGATGAACAACACAATAAATGAAATGAAAAATACCCTAGATGGGATCAATAGCAGAATAACTGAGGCAGAAGAACAGATCAGTGACCTGGAAGATAAAATAGTGGAAATAACTAATGCAGAGCAGAATAAAGAAAAAAGAATGAAAAGAACTGAGGACAGTCTCAGAGACCTCTGGGACAACATTAAACGCACCAACATTCGAATTATAGGGGTTCCAGAAGAAGAAGAGAAAAAGAAAGGGACTGAGAAAATATTTGAAGAGATTATAGTTGAAAACTTCCCTAATATGGGAAAGGAAATAGTTAAGTCCAGGAAACACAGAGAGTCCCATACAGGATAAATCTAAGGAGAAATATGCCAAGACACATATTAATAAAACTGTCAAAAATTAAATACAAACAAAGCATATTAAAAGCAACAAGGGAAAAACAACAAATAACACACAAGGGGATCCCTATAAGGTTAACAGCTGATCTTTCAGCAGAAACTCTGCAAGCCAGAAGGGAGTGACAGGACATATTGAAAGTGATGAAGGAGAAAAACCTTCAACCAAGATTACTCTACCCAGCAAGGATCTCATTCGGATTTGATGGAGAAATTAAAACCTTTACAGGCAAACAAAAGTGGAGAGAGTTCAGCACAACCAAACCAGCTCTACAACAACTGCTAAAGGAACTTCTCTAGGCAAGAAAAACAAGAGAAGGAAAAGACCTATAATAACGAACCCAAAACAATTAAGACAATGGGAATGGGAACATACATATCAATAATTACCTTAAATGTAAATGGACTAAATGCTCCCACCAAAAGACACAGACTGGCTGAATGGATACAAAAACAAGACGCATATATTTGCTGTCTACAAGAGACCCACTTTAGACTTAGAGACACAGACAGACTGAAAGTGAGGAGATGGAAAAAGGTATTTCATGCAAATGGAAACCAAAAGAAAGCTGTAATAGCAATTCTCATATCAGACAAAATAGACTTTAAAATAAAGACTATTAGAAGAGACAAAGAAGGACATTACATAATGATCAAGGGATCGATCCAAGAAGAAGATATAACAATTGTAAATATTTATGCACCCAACATAGGAGCACCTCAATACATAAGGCAAATACTAACAGCCATAAAAGGGGAAATCGACAGTAACACATTCATAGTAGGGGACTTTAACACCCCACTTTCACCAATGGACAAATCATCCAAAATGAAAATAAATAAGGAAACACAAGCTTTAAATGATACATTAAACAAGATGGACTTAATTGATATTTATAGGACATTCCATCCAAAAACATCAGAATACACATTTTTCTCAAGTGCTCATGGAACATTCTCCAGGATAGATCATATCTTGGGTCACAAATCAAGCCTCGGTAAATTTAAGAAAATTGAAATTGTATCAAGTATCTTTTCTGACCACAACGCTATGAGACCAGATTTCAATTACTGGAAAAAATCTGTAAAAAATACAAACACATGGAGCCTAAACAATACACTACTTAATAACGAAGTGATCACTGAAGAAATCAAAGAGGAAATCAAAAAATACCTAGAAACAAATGACAATGGAGACACGATGACTCAAAATCTATGGGATGCAGCAAAAGCAGTTCTAAGAGGGAAGTTTATAGTAATACAATCCTACCTTAAGAAACAGGAAACATCTCGAATAAACAACCTAACCTTGCACCTAAAGCAATTAGAGAAAGAAGAACAAAAAAACCCCAAAGTTAGCAGAAGGAAAGAAACCATAAAAATCAGATCAGAAATAAATGAAAAAGAAATGAAGGAAACAATAGCAAAGTTCAATAAAACTAAAAGTTGGTTCTTTGAAAGGATAAACAAAATTGATAAACCAGTAGCCAGACTCATCAAGAAAAAAAGGGAGAAGACTGAAATCAATAGAATTAGAAATGAAAAAGGAGAAGTAACAACTGACACTGCAGAAATACAAAAGATCATGAGAGATTACTACAAGCAACTCTATGCCAATAAAATGGACAACCTGGAAGAAATGGACAAATTCTTAGAAAGGCACAAACTGCCAAGACTGAATAAGGAAGAAATAGAAAATATGAACAGACAAATCACAAGCACTGGAATTGAAACTGTGATTAAAAATCTTCCAACAAGCAAAAGCCCAGGACCAGATGGCTTCACTGGCGAATTCTATCAAACATTTAGAGAAGAGCTATCACCTATCCTTCTCAAACTCTTCCAAAATGTAGCAGAGAGAGGAACACTCCCCAACTCATTCTACGAAGCCACCATCACCCTGATACCAAAACCAGACAAGGATGTCACAAAGAAAGAAAACTACAGGCCAATATCACTGATGAACATAGATGCAAAAATGCACAACAAAATACTAGCAAACAGAATCCAACAGCACATTAAACAGATAATACACCATGATCAAGTGGGGTTTATTCCAGGAATGCAAGGATTCTTCAATATACGCAAATCTATCAATGTGATAAACCATATTAACAAATTGAAGGAGAAAAACCATATGGTAATCTCAATAGATGCAGAGAAAGCTTTTGACAAAATTCAACACCCATTTATGATAAAAACACTGCAGAAAGTAGGCATAGAGGGAACCTTCCTCAACATAATAAAGGCCATATATGACAAACCCACAGCCAACATCGTCCTCAATGGTGAAAAATTGAAAGCATTTCCACTAAGATCAGAAACAAGACAAGGTTGCCCACTCTCACCACTCTTATTCAACATACTTTTGGAAGTTTTAGCCACAGCAATCAGAGAAGAAAAGGAAATAAAAGGAATCCAAATCAGAAAAGAAGAAGTAAAGCTGTCACTCTTTGCAGGTGACATCATACTATACATAGAGAATCCTAAAGATGCTACCAGAAAACTACTAGAGCTAATCAATGAATTTGGTAAAGTAGCAGGATACAAAATTAATGCACAGAAATCTCTGGCATTCCTATACACTAAGGATGAAAAATCTGAAAGTGAAATCAAGAAAACACTCTCATTTACCATTGCAACAAAAAGAATAAAATATCTAGGAATAAACCTACCTAAGGAGACAAAAGACCTGTATGCAGAAAATTATAAGACACAGATGAAAGAAATTAAAAATGACACAAATAGATGGAGAGATATACCATGTTCTTGGATTGGAAGAATCAACATTGTGAAAATGCCTGTACTACCCAAAGCAATCTACAGATTCAATGCAATCCCTTTCAAACTACCACTGGCATTTTTCACAGAACTAGAACAAAAAATTTCACAATTTGTATGGAAACACAAAAGACCCCAAATAGCCAAAGCAATCTTGAGAACGAAAAACGGAGCTGGAGGAATCAGGCTCCCTGACTTCATGCTATACTACAAAGCCACAGTAATCAAGACAGTATGGTACTGGCACAAAAACAGAAATATGGATCAATGGAACAGGATAGAAAGCCCAGAGATAAACCCACGCACATATGGTCACCTTATATTTGATAAAGGAGGCAGGAATGTACAGTGGAGGAAGGACAGCCTCTTCAATAAGTGGTGCTGGGAAAACTGGACAGCTACATGTAAAAGTATGAGATTAGATCACTCCCTAACACCATACACAAAAATAAGCTCAAAATGGATTAAAGACCTAAATGTAAGGCCAGAAACTATCAAACTCTTAGAGGAAAACATAGGCAGGAAACTCTATGACAAAAATCACAGCAAGGTCCTTTTTGACCCACCTCCTAGAGAAATGGAAATAAAAACAAAAATAAACAAATGGGACCTAATGAAACTTAGAAGCTTTTGCACAGCAAAGGATACCATAAACAAGACCAAAAGACAACCCTCAGAATGGGAGAAAATATTTGCAAGTAAAGCAACTGACAATGGATTAATCTCCAAAATTTATAAGCAGCTCATTCAGCTTAACAGCAAAAAAACAAACAACCCAATCCTAAAATGGGCAGAAGACCTAAATAGACATTTCTCCAAAGAAGATATACAGACTGCCAACAAACACATGAAAGAATGCTCAACATCACTAATCATTAGAGAAATGCAAATCAAAACTACAATGAGATAGCATCTCACATCAGTCAGAATGGCCTTCATCAAAAATCTAGAAACAATAAATGCTGGATAGGGTGTGGAGAAAAGGGAACCCTCTTACACTGTTGGTGGGAATGTAAATTGATACAGCCACTGTGGAGAACAGTATGGAGATTCCTTAAAAAACTACAAATAGAACTACGATATGACCCAACAATCCCACTACTGGGCATATACCGTGAGAAAAACCATAATTCAAAAAGAGTCATGTACCAAAATGTTCATTGCAGCTCTATTTACAGTAGCCCAGAGATGGAAACAACCTAAGTGTCCATCATCGGATGAATGGATAAAGAAGATGTGGCACATATATACAATGGAATATTACTCAGTCATAAAAAGAAACGAAATTGAGCTATTTGTAATGAGGTGGATAGACCTAGAGTCTGTCATACAGAGTGAAGTAAGTCAGAAAGAGAGAGACAAATACCGTATGCTAACACATATATATGGAATTTAAGAAAACAAAATGTCATGAAAAACCTAGGGGTGAAACAGGAATAAAGACACAGACTTACTAGAGAATAGACTTGAGGCTATGGGGAGAGGGAAGGGTAAACAGTGACAAAGCGAGAGAGAGGCATGGACATATATACACTACCAAACGTAAGGTAGATAGCTAGTGGGAAGCAGCCGCATAGCACGGGGAGATCAGCTCGGTGCTTTGTGACCACCTGGAGGGGTGGGATAGGGAGGGTGGGAGGGAGGGAGACGCAAGTGGGAAGAGATATGGGAACATATGTATATATATAACTGATTCATTTTGTTGTGAAGCTGAAACTAACATACCATTGTAAACCAGTTATACTCCAATAAAGATGTTAAAATGAAAAAAATAAATAAAAAATAAATTAAAAAACTTTTTTTAAATAATTTAAATAATAATAAATTTTAAGCTTGAGGACAAAGACCTTACCAGCTAACCCACCATTATACCCACAGTATGCCAGCCTAGTGCCTAGCCAATACATAGCAAGCACCAATCATTACTGAAGATCATAAATATGGAACCTAGATCATGGGTTGAGGCAAAAGAACTTTCAATGAAATTAGGGAATTAACATTTCCATTGTAAGCAAGAACAGTAACTACTGGCCTCTGCCACAAAACTGGAGTCTCACTGGCATGCTTTTTACCACCAATTCCACTTGTCTCTATACAAATAATTATCAAAACTATCAGGCTTTTATTTAACCCATAGCTTTTGCTCTACAACTGACTGACTGACTGATATTTGTAATATTCAACAAACATTACAGCAAGTCATCCATTAATTCACTTGATTAGAGAAACTATGTCCTAATATTGATTAGTCTTTCAATTACATTTATTATTTTAGGACTCATAATTCTAGAATTTGCAGTAGCCTTCATTCAAGCTTATGTATTTACACTACTAGCTATACTTTATTTATATGATAACATTTACTGACCCACCAAACACGTATCTATCACATAGTAAATCTTAACCCTTGGACACTAACAGAATTATCCACTCTTTTAATAACGTCAGGATTAATTATATGTTTTCATTTAATTTAACAACTTCATTGATTTTAGGCTTGTTAACAAATATTTTAACAACGTATTAGCATGATCAGATACTGTGAGAGAAGGTACATTTTAAGGTCAACATAAAAGAAAGAGAAATGAGTTTAAAAGTTAAGATAATAGGAACTTCCCTGGTGGTCCAGTGGTAAAGAATCCACCTTCCAATGCAGGGAATATGGGTTCGATCCCTGGTCGTGGAACTAAGATCCCACACACCTCGGGGCAACTAAGCCCGCACGCCACAACTATTGAGCTCACATGCCTCAACGAGAGAGCCTGCGTGCCACAAACTACAGAGCCTACACACTGGAGCCTGCGTGCCACAACTAGAGAAAGAAAACCCTCATGCCACAACTAAAGAGAAGCCAGAGCACTACAACGAAGCGGCCACGCGCACTAACAAAAGATCCCACACACCTCAACAAAGATCCCGTGTGCCAGCAACTAAGACCCAACACAGCCAAAAAAATAAGGAAAATAAATATATAAAATAAATAAATATTTTTTAAAGTTAAAATAATAGTACAGATGAGAAATTATGTAAATCTGTACAGAGTAGTGGCATTTGGATAATGAGAAAGGCAATTAAAAGTATTTATGAGTCAGAGCTGCTGAGCTGAGTGACCATTTGATGTGGGGTAAGAAAGAAAAGGAGAAGACTAGAATGACTCCCAGCTTGTTGGTTATGCAACTATGTGGATCATGGTGCCACCAAATGAGCCTGGAAGGAGAAGGAGGTCAGTTTTGGAACACTGTGCTTTAGGCATCAAGACACTTGGTTGTATTATACAGAGTTCTCTGGACTGGAATTGATTTGAGAGTCATCGGTGTCTCGGTAGCAGTTAATATCATGCATTTTATAACACTTCTCCCATAAATAAAATATATACTACTTGCTCTTCCCTTACTCAATCTGTTATCTATATAGACACACCAGCTGCACTGTCTCAAAAAGCAATGAGAGTGAAACAGGGTAGCCCCAGAAGGCTAGCAGAGTTGTGGACTAGCTACTGCTCTGGGTTTAAACATGGATAGGTTAGTTGCATTCTCTCCACCTTCAGATCATAAGCAGCTCCCAAAGATCCATGCAGAGGAAGTGAGCATGTGCCCAGGATCCCCTCTGTGCCAGCTGTTGAGCACCCTCTCCCTGTTCCACTATATCCAGTGCCTAAATCTGGGAACTGAGTCCAGCTCTAGCTTCCACATATGCTCAGATTAGCCCTCCTCTACCACTCTGTTATATATGAGACCATGGGGCCCACTCCCTCCCCCAAGGGCACAGCTCACTCCTTTGCTGGGACATTTGAGCTCTGGCTCCTTCTTATGCCTATTAACAATCCCCTTGGTCATCCTCTTTTCCCACATTATACCCAAAGGACCTTGAACAGTCACCCTCTGATGGCTCACCAAGACACTGTAGAGAGATGAGGACTGAGAGTGATGTTATATAAGAGGGCAGAGAAGAGGTACTGAAGGGGAACTGAAAATGGACAACCAGAAGAGAAAATGTTATTGATAATCAAAGCAAGAGTAGTCTTATGTCTGAAAAGAAGAAAAATCAGTGGATTGAGGAATATGAGGAACTGGCTAAGAGGTAGAAAATATAGGTCAATTTCTCTAGAAGCATGATTGTTAGTCCTAAAAGATGTAAGACAAATTGCACAACACATATACTGTGCAAGTTCTTGAACTTTACTCATTAGAGAGTTCCTGGGAACCCATTTATCTTTACTACTATTTCTGCTTCTAATATGCTTGGTTATCTGGTTTCTCATACCATACAAAATTATAATGAACAAATCAAGAGGGAGAATGCACTAAGAATAGTAAATAAAACATTACAATTTGATAAAAGAGAAGAACTAGGGGGAAAAAAGAACAGCAGTCCTCAAACAGAACAATTCAGCATCATTTAGTACAAACATAAACCACTCTAAACAATACAGCCTGAGAAAAAATCATTGCATTTCAGCATAATACAATAAATAATATTCTCAAGATCGTTGTCAAGAAAATGCTAAATGGTGTTCAATGGACTCGATCTTAAAAGACTATAAAGTGAAAAGAGTTTTACCTAAATTTTTTTTTGGAAATTTCAATCCTTAAAAGGGTAGTTTTCAATTACCTAGGAACATGTACATACAAACCATGTTATTACCCAATGATGCTTAACAAATGAGATTTTACTCAACATAGAATAGGAATGGTAACCAGTTACCAAACTCAGAGAGACTAAGACCAAATCAGCACTGGATAATTTGGAAAAAACTCATAAAATACTCTCTGCTTATCATTTGATTCACTGATGGATTTTCAGTTTAACTTTTTTTTTATGTGCTGATTTTATCTTACAGAAAACTTCTGCTTCTCATTGCTGTTACATAAAGTATATCCTATATGGAATGTTTAAAACAATGTTTTTCATAGAACAGTGTTCTTCTATGTTCTTTTATTTTCTCTGAACTATAAGACCAAATCCATAAATGTGAGATTCGTAAATACTGATAGGTGGGAGCCCTCTGTATTCACAGTTCTGAATGTTCACCCTCAATACTGACAATATATTTCCATCCACTGAGGCCCCTCTTGACCCAGCCCCGAGGTCCAGGCAAGCTGCTATAATGATGTTCCTCAAACCAGTCCCACTTGTTAAAATAAGAATTAGCAGCAGTGAGAATGAACAATATATTAGCATCTATTGGAAGCTTACTTCTTGCTATTGCCCTGAAAGAAAAGATTTGGAGAGAAAGTCTGTATTTGGGGAAAAGAAAAACTCTTATGGAGAAAACAAATTCTGTTTTATTATTTGTGCAACATAGGTAAAGGTATCAATAAATTGATTAATGATTTTTTATGTCTGTGCTTTATAGAAAGGATTTATCTATCTCATAGTTAAGATTCACCCACACAGGAGAAGACAAAATGTGCAGGAGTCCCTATAACCCTTACTTGTCATAGCCATAGTTTCTTTCTAACTGACATAATTTACAGTGTAATAGTGATAGCTTTTGATTGATTGTGAAATGGCTGAACACCCTGATATCTCTCTTTAAATACTTTCAGTCTACACTCTAGGTTGAACAGTTAAAACTAGCTGAGAACTGCAACTTGTAGAACATTCAAAATGAGTTTCCAGGACTCTGGGCATAAAGTATGGGAGACAAAACAGGAAAAACTGAAGACTCAGGCCACGGTGACCACCCAAGAGAGGGATGCTGAGCAGAAGAGAATGAAGGTGACGAGACAAACCCAAGAGACACACTGTGTCAGGAAAATGACACCTACTTTTGCTTCACAACCATAAAGAGTCCATTAATATTTTGACTAACCCGATAAAAAAGGCCTTGGAACCCTGGGCATTTCAGTTTCATCTCTGCCTTTCCCAGATTGAAGATTGCAATCACTTCAGTGCCTATATAAAGCTATCTAATAAAAAAAGTATTACTGCTAATTTTAACATATTGTACTTTTCAAGTTTGCCCAGCCACAGTTATGCTCTCCTGCTGCCATTTCTCAAGTGAATTACAGTCTTTATTTTCCCTCTCCCTCCCTCTGTTTTTGCCTCTCCCATGCAGGGTCCTTCATGGTCTCAATATTCTCTGGATAATAAGGCTACTTTCCATCAGGTACAAAGAAATGGAACTCCACTTGAAAAAAGTGTTAGGTATTCATGAATCAATGGAGCTGAGGATTTTTATCCATGATTATTGAACCTAGAAAAGGAACCACAAATGTACAAACTTGACAACAGGTAAGTGGTTGGAAAGAAGACTTTTAAGACTTTTAGAGGGAACAGTTTTTCCAGAAAACTGTAATACCAGAAAAATTACAATAAAAGAAAAAGGAGGGATCCTAATGATCGCTAATCACATTAGGAAAACAAAACAGAGCAGATATAATCTCTAGGGGTGAGCCAGAGAGGGCTGTTTCGATGAGGGCAGAGTAAACTGCCCAGAATCACCTCAGTAACAAGGCAGATGGCATTCACTATTTCTGTGACCTTGGACAGGTTACTATACCTCTCTGGGATTGTTTTCTAATCTGTAAATATCTTAAAAGATTACTGTGAGAAATAAATGTAATGCTCTAAGAACACAAAAATCTTAAAGCGGTTCCTGACACACAGTAGGTGTTCAATAAGTGTGACCCATACATATACATACAAAATGCCACCACTGCCATCACTAGACTGTTTTTATTCACCTTCCAAAACCAAATAATAGGCTTTCCCCAAAGGATAGAGGAAGAGAGTCTGAGGGCCTATATGCATTATTGGCCAGGAGCCTCTGGTTGGAATTCCATCTTGCCCTGCTTCTCCTCCTGTAGTAACCCTAATGCCCTTTGTGTATGTTGATATAACTCATTTTTGGTTAATTCCTGTCTGGATGGTCCTGAATCTTATTATAGGATATATTTGTCCTAGATATTCAGCTTCCCCCAGACTCATAACTAAATTAAGATTGTTGAATTTTTCATATCCCTTTTCTCATTCTAATCTTCAGATTTTTATTTTTTGAAAATCTCATATGTAACAGGTCCTATATAAGCCTCTTTATTTTTTGTTTGTTTGTGGCATATGTTTAATGGATTTATTCATTCAACAAATATTTTTTGAGTGTCAATGATGTGTCAAGCATGAGGGGTACAGCTCTCACTGATGATCAAACAAATGTTAAATTTTCTCTTTCTTTACCATTCCCTACTATTTTCTATACCTCTATCCACCAAACTCCTAAGGATTTGAAAAAATAGAATTACTCTCATAATTGAATATGTGTGTACATAACATGCATCTTTTGTTTTAGAAAACACGGCCTTCTAAACTTTCTTCTTTTAAAATGGATCAATAAAGCAGCACCCTCTAGCTCTGCTGACAGTTGTGCATTCCATGTGGACTAAAGCAAGAGCTGGGTTCCAGGCCAGATTGCTGCCTACCTGCTTTGTGATCGATCCACCATTGCCAGTTCATTTCAGCCTCTCAAAGCCCCCGACTTTACAGTCTGCAAGAGGGCAAGAGTCATTCGTGCCTTGTAAACTGTAAAGTGCTGTAAGGAGTTGCGAGGTTTCGGACCCAAAGCCTGAGGCAAGAGGCAGAGGCAGCCAAGGTCCCAGTGTTGTCCCATGAGGTGTGAAGCCCCTTCATCCAAATCCACTTCCTTGGGCGGCAGTCAAAACTACAATGGCGACATCTGCCCCACTGTGGGAGATGTGGGACTGTCTGGTGAGGACTCACATGGGGCTGATTGCCTGAGTCTCATCAGCCTGCATCCAGACTAGGTCAACTTGGCTTCTGTCAAGTTGCCTGCCTCTCTAAAGCACAGGAGCCACAGTCATGGGTGAGACAGAAACACTGGGTCCACTCTCTGGTCTCAGCTGTGAGATTCAGCTACTTTGCTTTCAGGAGGGGAAGGAAACGAATGATGGGACCATGAAGGGACAGGGTAGGGTGGCTCTGGGATACAAGCATCTTTAAATTCATTATCCCTACTCCTTTCATAAACCTGCATATTAGGTATTATCGTCTCCAGTTGACAGCTAAGGAAACCTAACCAAATTCTGCCTGAATTTCCAGAGTGATGACACTGAATTTGAACCTTAATATGTCCAGATTCTGTTTTGCTTTTGCTTTGTGTTTTGCTATTACTTCATGGTGAACCTGGCTCTTTTCTCCTCTGCTTGGCATTTTGCTTTTAGCCCAATATTCTCTGACTAAGTTTATAGCAAGTCAACTTTTTTTTTTCCCTGAGACAATGGGAAATAGATTTGGGAAAAAAATTTTAAGTGAAAAGAAAATAAGAATCACCTATATTCTCAGGATACAAAATTGGTGTTTAGATCTACTTGCTTCTAGTATTCTAATACTGTCTCCATGTACAAACTTTTTTTAATGCACAATATATGAAGAAATTCTCTGTAAAAAATTTGAAGATCACAACTAAAACCAAAAATCTTATTTTTAGCCCAATAATAAAATTAAAATTTCCTTTGATTATCACTCCAATACTCAACCCCAATTTCCAAGACACTGTGAGTTTGGTGTATATCCTTCCAGCCCATTTTTATACTTTTACATAAATATATTGAAATGTAATAGCATATTTTGTGGGTGATTTTGAGTATAAATATATCATAGTGAATATATTAATTTACAGCTTGCTTCTTCATTGAACAATTCTCCTTAAAGTTCATGTACCCTTTGTTAGGTTTATTCCCAGATACTACATAGATACTGTTGCAATTTGGTTTTGGTGGGTTTTTTTAATTTTATTTTTCTTGTTTTTAGGTTCCAGCAAACTATAGCACACTGCCACAGGAATCACTCATGGCAAGCTTGACTGGAATCAGAGTTAATTACTGAAAGTCATTTTTTATTCATTTTTATTGGAGTATAATTACTTTACAAGGTTGTGTTCATTTCTGTTGTGCAGTAAAGTGAATCAGCTATATGTATACATATATCCCCTCTTTTTTGGATTTCCTTACCATTTAGGTTACCACAGAGCATTGAGTAGAGTTCCCTGTGCTATACAGTACGTTCTCATTAGTTATCTATTTTATACACAGTAGTGTATGTATGTCAATCCCATTCTCCCATTTCATCCGACCCCCCTCTTCCCCACCGGTAGCCATATGTCCATTGTCTATGTCTCTGTCTCTGTTTCTGCTTTGCATATAAGTTCATCTATATCATTTTTCTAGATTCCACATATAGGTGATGTTATACATTTGTTTTTCTCTTTCTCACTCACTTCACTCTGTATGACAGTCTCTAGGTCTATCCACATCTCTGCAGATTGAACAGTTTCATTCCTGTTTATGGCTGAGTAATATTCCACTGTATATATGTACCACATCTTCTTTATCCATTCTTCTGTTGATGGACATTTAGGTTTCCATGTCCTGCCTATTGTAAATAGTGCTGCAGTGAACACTGGGGTGCATGTGTCTTTTTGAATTATGGTTTTCTCTGGATATATATTCAGGAGTGGGATTGCCGGGTAGTATGGTAGTTCTATTTTTAGTTTTTAAAGGAACCTCCATGCTGTTCTCCATGGTGATTGTATCAATTTACATTCCCATCAACAGTGTAAGAGGGTTCCCTTTTCTCCACACCTTCTCTAGCATTTACTGTTTGCAGATTTTTTGATGATGGCCATTCTGACTGGTGAGGTGATACCTCTTTGTGGTTTTGATTTGCAGTTCTCTAATAATTAGTGATGTTGAGCATCTTTTCATGTGTTTGTTGGCCACCTGTATGTCTTTCTGGAGAAGTGTTTATTTAGATCTTCAACCCATCTTCTGATTGGGTTGTTTGTTTTTTTGATATCGAGCTGCATGAGCTGTTTGTATATTTTGGAGATTAATCCCTTGGTTGCTTCATTTGCAAATATTTTCTCCCATTCTGAGGGTTGTCTTTTCATCTTGTTCATGGTTTCCTTTGCTTTGCAAAAGCTTTTAAGTTTCCTTAGGTCCCACTTGTTTATTTTTGTTTTTATTTTCATTACTCTAGGAGGTGAATCAAAAAAGATCTTGTTGCGATTTATATCAGAGAGCATTCTGCCTATGTTTTCCTCTAAGAGTTTTATAGTGTCTGGCCTTACATTTAGATCTTTAATCCATTTTGAGTTTATTTTTGTGTATGGTGTTAGGGAGTGTTCTAATTTCATTCTTTTACATGTAGCTGTCCAGTTTTCCCAGCACCACTTATTGAAGAAACTGTCTTTTCTTCATTGTATATTCTTGCCTCCTTTGTCATAGAGTAGGTAACCATAGGTGCATGGGTTTATCTCTGGGCTTTCTATCCTGTTTCTTTGATCTATATTTCTGTTTTGTGCCAGTACCATATTGTCTTGAATACTGTAGCTTTGTATTATAGTTTGAAGTCAGGCAGCCTGATTCCTCCAGGTCCTTTTTTCTTTCTCAAGATTGCTTTCATTATTCAGGGTCTTTTGTGTTTCCATAGAAATTATAAAATTTTTGTTCTAATCCAATGAAAAATGCCATTGATAATTTGATAAGGATTGCATTGAATCTGTAGATTGCTTTGAGTAATATAGTTATTTTCACAATACTGATTCTTCCAATCCAAGACCATGGTATATCTCTCCATCTGCTTGTGTCATCTTTGATTTCTTACATCAGTATCCTATAGTTTTCTGAGTACAGGTCTTTTGCCACCATAGGTAGGTTTATTCCTAGGTATTTTATTATTTCTGTTGCAGTGGTAAATGGGATTTTTTCCTTAATTTCTCTTTCTGATCTTTCATTTTTAGTATATAGGAATGCAAGAGATTTCTGTGTATTAATTTTGTATCCTGTTTGTTGCAGTTTTGAATGGAATCCTTTTCTTATTCCATTCTCCAATGGGCTATTGCCAGGATATAGAGAGGCAATTGATTTTGATATGCTGATCTTGTATCCAACAACCTTGCTATACTCTTATTACTTCTAAGAAGGCAGAGCTTTTCTACTGCCTTATTACCTCCAGAGAAACTGAGTGCCACATTTTAGTCCTGAAAACTGGGTAATTTGAGCAAGGTTCTGAAAATAAAATTCCACTACAGTAAAACTGTGATGCCTCATGAAGTTCTTGATAATGGGAATTGGCCTGTCATGCATTGCTGATTTATAGTTCTATCAGACATTACACACACGTATGCCCTCAAGGTAATTGCACTGACTTTCTTTCTGTGGCTTTTTAATGTCATAGCACAAAATTATAGTTATAGTCACTTTTCTGAAAGCCAAAGTCATGTTTAATTCTCCTCTGGTGGACTATGGTGATGAAGATGATGGTAGGTTTCTTAGGAGTAAGCTGCAGGAGGGAAGAGGGAACAGATGTGCTCTAAACAAAAATTGAAATTTAATGCAATGTCACCAGATTCCCATAGTAAGCAATTAACAAAGAAAAAGATGAACAAAAAGTTAATAATTGTTATTGAAGAGAAAGTAACATCTTACAGATAGTGATGTCAGTTAAAGCTCAAAAGTAAAATGACTTCATATATGCAGATTTTCATGCTAGTCCTAATTATTACTTGCATTATTCCAAGAAAGCCAACGGACTTTGGTCATATCTACCTGTACAAAATGAACGTTTAGTATAATCTATCTGCTCATTTCAATAGAATAAATGGTTTATCAGCCTGGGCTATTCAATGGATTCATCAATGATGATCATTATCAATCATAAGTGCCCAAAGTTAATAAATTGGCCATTCTTTTATTTTATCTTCCTAGTCTATGTAGATAAACTTCTATAGAAACTGGCTTGCTTCTCTTTTCGTGCTTTCTTTCTTTCTTTCTTTCTTTCCTTTCCTTTCCTTTCCTTTCCTTTCCTTTCCTTTCCTTTCCTTCTTTCCAGAGCATTTCACTCAAATGAAAGGAAAAATACCACCACAAAATTCATTTTCCAAAAGGATGAAATCTTCTTAAAGGATTTTAAAAAGATGACTATGGACCACCCCACACATACACACATACCTGCCTCCTTCACCTCCCTGTCAGACTTAGGATTTGAAAAACACTATTGAAATGAACAAAGAACCATTTCCTATAAATGCCTTGAAGAGAAATGAGTTGTTTCAAGGCACAATGGATCTGAGCTCTCTCCAAATTCTCAAAGGCACTGGAAGTATGATGGCATCGGGGTGCCCTAGGCTTATGCTATAGTGCCTGTTTTTATGCAAATCAGGGTTTTTTTTAAAGCATTTCCCGAACTACAAGATAATTTTTTTATTCAAAATGTACATTATAGAGAAAGTAGGTGGGGAAAAAATACAGACTTGACATAGATCTCGGCCTCAAAGCAGCTAGTTTTCCTCTTATTACCTGGTTGAAAAATGGCAAATTAGCCATGACTTAACTGGTTTCCTCACTCCCACTCCTACTGAAATGCAGGAAAGTCATGAGGTCTTTGAGGATAGAGATCTAACAGTTTGAAGATTTGTAAATAGTTTTAAATCTATTTAAAAGAAGCTGCAAGTTTTTCTTTTATTCTTAAGAAAAGACAGTAGTGAAAATAGATGATTAAGGCAGAAATTAAGTAAGTAGGTGCCCCGTATGCTGAGTAATTATGCTCTTCTGGCCCAGAGGATCACTATAATTCATGCTATGCAATGCAACACGAATCCTTCTATTGCAAGGCATAGATAAACCACAAGTGAAGAAAATCTGACATGCTTTGAATTATATACATAGGTCACTCCTTAGGATCTATATCCCATAATACTGTTCTTTACATTCAGACAAATAACAAACTATCATTAATGAAAAGAACTATTTTTTCCATGGATCATGGTTTAAAGTGGTATAAATAAAAATATCCCAGAAGGATGTTTTAGTAGAGTCTCAATATCATTTTTAGATAGATACATGATATTAATAGTATTTTAAGCTTTTCCCATAAACTTAGTCACTATACAAAAAGATATTTTCTTATATTTTCACTCAATAGGAATAACAATAATCTACTTTGTCATATATGTGTCTTTTCAAAAACATTTGATGACATGGAAGCAAAATTAATTTATTCTCAGGAAGTATATTGAAACATACTGTGACTAGGACTGAAGAATAAGTTATATCCCTTAACAGGAAATCTTGGTAGAATGCAACGGGTTTAACTGTAAAGTGTTCTTAACTAGGAAAAAATAGAATAATTCTTATGAATACATTGTTATAATAATTCAAAAAGATTTAATCAGGTCAAACATGCAATTTTCTTTTTTTCAGGAGTGGAGGTTTTAAAGTGCTTTAACTATTAGCCCTACATTTATACTATTTTTTATCCATGCTCAGCCTTTTGCTGAAAATGTAATACTGAAGGAAGAGAGAAGAGAAAAAGAGGATAAGAGAAGGAAAAGAGCATGAAGATAGGAGCCGAGTGCTTTGGCAAGCGGAGTCTGTTCTAGAAAGAACATTACTGTCGGGCTCTGTTCTGCCCTGTATGCGAGGAAAGAATTGGAACATACTTAGAAGAGCCCTGCCATGCTCCTTAGGAGGTGACTAGTATAGTGACAGCTCAATGGCACGGGGTACACCTCCTAACAATGGCTTCTGGTGGTGCAAGATGCAGTGGGTGCCAGCTGCCAATTGAACTCGCAATTATACGCTCCGGCGTTTCTATGTAATGACCTTCCGCTTACAACAATCAGCTGCTGATTGCCCTGAGCATAAGCCGGAAAGCATGCAAACCTAGAGGAGGATTTTAGGTACCCAGGGAATAAGTAGTTCTCAGAGCGTAAGTGAATTAGAGAAAATCATCCTCTCCTTACTTCCTTCTGAGAAACAACCCTTTGGAAATCCAAATTAGAAAAAAAAATTTTTTTTTAAGTGGAGAAGGTAGAAAGTCTGTGCGGTTTGAACAGCATCTGCCATGGTCTCCAGGTCACTCGTGCAGCTGAGATGTTGGGAAGTAACAGAAAAGGTTTCTTGAGGATGGAGCAGCTACTCAGTTCTGAGGCACTGAGACACATGAGATGCTACAGAACTTTGCTCAGTCCATTTACAAAGGACCAAAAGAATCTCGTGGAGGGTTTTTACATCACTGAAGAAAAGGAGAGTTCTGAGACCAACTGTGGCAGTTTTGGGGACTTCTCAGATATGGGTTCTCACAATCCCATTTGCTTATGTCTGTATCAGTTTGCAGATATGCCATATTTTCAAGATGGCACATAATTATGCAGTAAATCTCTACATGCTAAGGTAAATAAATTAGTAACAGGAAAAAAATCTTATAGAGGCAAAAATTTGTCAAAAGACAGTTTTTAAATTATTTTTGTCTTAAAATTCTGCCAGAATTCTCTTCCTTATAAGAACTTCAGCCTACTATAGACAAAAATAAAATCCCTGCCCTGATCTTATCAAGGCAAAAACAGCAAGGATGTTTTCCCAGGCTGCTTTGAGAATACTCTTCATTCAGCACATAGAAATTAAGTCAGTAGTTTCTTAGTCCCTTTGGAAGTTGTTTCTTTTTTGTTTTGCTTTACTTGGTTGTGAGGGAGAAGAGAAATGATATAAGAACTTTAGAAAACTAGGGAGAAACGTCATCATTGTGTCAAAATTAATATTTAGCTGAAAAGGATTCATAATTTTTAATGTATATTCATCACACACTCTGTGATGGTGCAAATGTTCTGGCTGGGGAATGCAAACTATTGATAATATGCATTGTAGCTCTGCCTTGCCAACTGCATTAATTATAATTAACTGACAGATTGACAGCTACATATTGATGGACAGTGTGGTGAAGATTCCTTTAATGTTACTATGTATAGTGTGGATGCATATTCACAGAATAAATAATTAGCATATTTCAGATTGATCACATCTAGTCTTGATTTTTTCTGATATCAATAAATACAATCAGAGCCTGCTGTAGGGTCTTTGTTAAGGCATGTCAGCCCCTGAGCTTCTGTTTTCTTAGCTATCAAATGGGAAGTTAGATTAGAAGGTTATTTCTTCTTGGACAAGTTATATTTTAGGATTTAATCAATTGCTAGCTCTGGAGGAGACCTTCAAGATGGCGGAAGAGTAAGACGTGGAGGTCACCTTCCTCCCCACAAATACATCAGAAATACAACTACATGTGGAACAACTCCTACAGAACACCTACTGAATGCTGGCAGAAGACCTCAGACCTCCCAAAAGGCAAGAAACTCCCCTCGTACCTGGGTAGGGCAAAAGAAAAAACAAAGACAAAAGAATAGGGACGGGACCTGCACCAGTAGGAGGGAGCTGTGAAGGAGGAAAGGTTTCCACACACTAGAAGCCCCTTCGCGGGCGGAGACTGCGGGTGGCGGAGGGGGGAAGCTTCGGAGCTGCGCAGGAGAGCACAGGAACAAGGGTGCGGAGGGCAAAGCGGAGAGATTCCCGCACAGAGGATCGGTTCCGACCAGCACTCACCAGCCCCAGAGGCTTGTCTGCTCACCCGCCGGGGCGGGCGGGGCTGGGAGCTGAGGCTGGGGCTTCGGTTGGATCGCAGGGAGAGGCCTGGGATTGGCAGCGTGAACACAGCCTGAAGGGGTTAGTGCGCCACGGCTAGCCAGGAGGGAGTCCGGGAAAAAGTCTGGAGCTGCCGAAGAGGCAAGAGACTTTTTCTTCCCTCTTTGTTTTCAGGTGCCTGAGGAGAGGGTATTAAGAGTACCACCTAAATGAGCTCCAGAGACGGGCACGAGCCGCGGCTATCAGCGCAGACCTCAGAGATGGGCATGAGACACTAAGGCTGCTGCTGCAGCCGCCAAGAAGCCTGTGTGCAACACAGGTCACTATCCACATATCCCCTCCCGGGAGCCTGTGCAGCCCGCCGTTGCCAGGGTCCCGTGATCCAGGAACAACTCCCCTGGGAGAACACATGGCGTGCCTCACGCTGGTGCAATGTTATGATGGCCTCTGCGGCCGCAGGCTCACCCCGAATGCCATACTCCTCTCTCCCCGGCCTGAATGAGAGCCCCCTAATCAGCTGCTACTTTAACTCCGTCCTGTCCGAGCAAGGAACAGATGACCTCAGGCGACCTATATGCAAAGGCAGGGCCAAATCCAAAGCTGAACCCCAGGAGCTGTGCGAACAATTAAGAGAAAGGGAAATTTCTCCCAGCAGCCTCAGGAGCAGTGGAGTAAATCTCCACAATCAACATGATGAACCCTGCATTGGTGGAATACATGAATAGAAAACAAATCATCCCAAATTGAGGTGGTAGACTTTGGGAGCAACGATGTATATATTTTTTTCGTTTTTCTCTTTTTGTGAGTGTGTATGTGTCTGTCTGCAATTTTGTCTGTATAACTTTGCTTTTACCATTTGTCCTAGGGTTCTGTCTGGCCCTCCTTTTATTTTTTTAGTATAGTTTTTAATCGCTTCTTATCACTGGGGTTTTGGTTTTTGATTTGGTTGCTCTCTTCTTTCTTTGTTTTTTTAAATTACTTTTTAATTTTTAATAATTATTTTTTTTATTTTAATAACTATTTTATTTCATTTTTTTTCATTCTATTTTTCTCCCTGTTATTCTGAGCCATGTGGATGACAGGGCCTTGGTGCTCTGGCTGGGTGTCAGGCCTGTGCCTCTGAGATGGGAGAGTCAAGTTCAGGACATTGGTCCACAGGAGGCCTCCCAGCTCCACGTAATATCAATGAGCAAGAGCTCTCGCAGAGATCTACGTCTCAACATTAAGAGCCAGCGCCACCCAATGACCAGCAAGCTCCAGTGATGGACACCCCATGCCAAACAACTAGCAAGATAGGAACATAAACCCACCCATTAACAGAGAGGTTGCTGAAAGTCAAACAAGGTTCAAGACACCCTAAAACACACCACAGGACGTGGCCCTACCCACCAGAAAGACAAGATCCATCCCAACCCACCAGAATACAGGCACCAGTCTCCTCCACCAGGAAGCCTACACAAGCCACTGAACCAACCTTAGCCACTGGGGCATGAGGCGCTAAGACTGGGGCAGACGCCAAAACAATGGGAACTACAAACTTGCAGCCTGTGAAAAGGAGACCCAAACACAGTAAGTTAAGCAAAATTAGAAGACAAATAAACACACAGCAGATGAAAGAGCAAGGTAAAAACCCACCACACCAAACAAATGAAGAGGAAATAAACATTCTACCTGAAAAAGAATTCAGAATAATGATAGTAAAGATGATCCAAAATCTTGGAAATAGAATGGAGAAAATACCATAAATGTTTAACAAGGACCTAGAAAAACTAAAGAGCAAACAAACAATGATGAACAACACAATAAATGAAATAAAAATTCTCTGGAAGGAATCAATAGCAGAATAACTGAGGCAGAAGACCAGATAAGTGACCTAGAAGATAAAATAGAGGAAATGACTACCACAGAGCAGAAAAAATAAAAAAGAAAGAAAAATATTGAGGAGAGTCTCAGAGACCTCAGGTATAACATTAAATACACCAACATTCGAATTATAGGGGTCCCAGAAGAAGAAGAGAAAAAGAAAGGGACTGAGAAAATATTTGAAGAGATTATAGTTGAAAACTTCCCTAATATGGGAAAGGAAATAGGTAATCAAGTACAGGAAGTGCAGAGAGTCCCATACAGGATAAATCCAAGGAGAAACACGCCAAGACACATATTAATCAAACTATCAAAAATTAAATACAAAGAAAAAATATTAAAAGAAGCAAGGGAATAAATAACAAAAAACATACAAGGGAAACCCCCATAAGGTTAATAGTTGATCTTTCAGGAGAAACTTTGCAAGCCAGAGGGAGAGACAGGACATATTTAAAGTGATGAAAGGGAAAAACCTACAACCAAGATTACTCTACCCAACAAGATTCTCATTCAGATTTGACAGAGAAATTTAAACCTTTACAGACAAACAAAAGTTAAGAGAATCCAGTACCACCAAACCAGCTTTACAACAAATGCTAAAGGTACTTCTCTAGGCAGGAAACACAAGACAAGGAAAAGACCTACAATAACAAATGCAAAACAATTAAGAAAATGAGAATAGGAACATACATATTGATAATTACCTTAAATGTAAATGGATTAAATGCTCCAACCAAAACACATAGACTAGCTGAATGGGTAAAAAAACAAGACCCGTACATATGCTGTCTACAAGAGACCCACTTCAGACCTAGGGACACATACAGACTGAAAGTGAGGGGATGGAAAAAGATATTCCATGCAAATGGAAATCAAAAGAAAGCTGTAATAGCAATTCCCTTATCAGAAAAAAATACACTTTAAAATAAAGACTACTACAAGAGACAAAGAAGGACACTACATAATGATCAAGAGATCAATCCAAGAAGAAGATATAACAATTGAAAATATTTATGCACCCAACATAGGAGTACATCAATACATAAGGCAAATACTAGCAGCCATAAAAGGAGAAATTGACAGTAACACAATCATAGTAGGGGACTTTAACACCCCACTTTCACCAATGGACAGACCGTCCAAAATCAAAATAACTACGGAAACACAAGCTTTAAATGATATATTAAACAAGATGAACAATTGATATTAATAGGACATTCCATCCACAAACAACAGAATACACTTTCTTCTCAAGTGCTCATGAAACATTCTCCATGATAGATCATATCCTGGGTCACAAATGAAGCCTTGGTAAGTTTAAGAAAATTGAAGTCATATCAAGTATCTTTTCTGACCACAACGCTATGAGACTACATATCAATTACAGGAAAAAAATCTGTAAAAAATACAAACACATGGAGGCTAAACAATACACTACTAAATAACCAAGAGATCACTGAAGAAATCAAAGAGGAAATCAAAAAATACCTAGAAACAAATGACAATGAAAACACAAGACTGAAAACCTATGGGATGCAGCAAAAGCAGTTCTAAGAGGGAAGTTTACAGCAACACAACCCTACCTTAAGAAACAAGAAACACCTCAAATAAACCACCTAACCTTATACCTAAACCAATTAGAGAAAGAAGAACAAAAAAAGCCCCAAAGTTAGCAGAAGGAAAGAAATCATAAAGATCAGATCAGAAATAAATGAAAAAGAAATGAAGAAAATAATAGCAAAGATTAATAAAACTAAATCTGGTTCCTTGAGAAGATAAACAAAATTGATAAACCATTAGCCAGACTCATCAAGAAAAAAAGGGAGAAGACTCAAATCAATAGAATTAGAAATGAAAAAGGAGAAGTAACAACTGCCACTGCAAAAACACAAAGGATCATGAGAGATTACTACAAGCAACTATATGCCAATAAACTGGACAACCTGGAAGAAATGGACAAATTCTTAGAAAAGCACAACCTGCCAAGACTGAATCAGGAAGAAATAGAAAATATGAACAGACCAATCACAAACACTGAAATTGAAACTGTGATTAAAAATCTTCCAACAAACAGAAGTCCAGGACCAGATGGCTTCACAGGTGAATTGTATCAAACATTTAGAGAAGACCTAACACCTATCCTTCCCAAACTCTTCCAAAATATAGCAGAGGGAGAGACACTCCCAACCTCATTCTACGCGGCCACCTTAACCCTGATACCAAAACCAGACAAAGATGTCACAAAGAAAGAAAACTACAGGCCAGCATCACTGATGAATATAGATACAAAAATCCTCAACAAAATACTAGCAAACAGAATCCAGCAGCACATTAAAAGGATGATACACCATGATCAAGTGGGGTTTATCCCAGACATGTAAGGATTCTTCAACATATGCAAATAAATCAATGTGATACACCATATTAACAAATTGAAGAGTAAAAACCATGTGATCATCTCAATAGATGCAGAAAAAGCTTTCAATAGAATTCAACACCTATTTTTGATAAAAAAAAAAAAACCCTCCAGAAAGTAGGCATAAAGGGAACTTTTCTCAACATAATAAAGGCCATATATGACAAACCCACAGCCAACATTGTCCTCAATGGTGAAAAACTGAAACCATTTCCACGAATATCAGGGACAAGACAAGGTTGCCTGCACTCACCACTATTATTCAACGTTATTTTGGAAGTTTTAGCCAAAGCAATCAGAGAAGAAAAAGAAATAAAAGGAATCCAAATTGGAAAAGAGGTAAAGCTGCCACTGTTTGCAGATGACATGTTACTATACATAGAGAAACCTAAAGATGGTACCAGAAAACGTCAGAGCTAATCAATGAATTTGGTAAAGTAGCAGGATACAAAATTAATGCACAGAAATCTCTTGCATTCCTATACACTAATGATGAAAAATCTGGAAGAGAATTTAAGGAAACACTCCCATTTACCACTGCGACAAAAAGAATAAAATACCTAGGAATAAACCTACCTAAGGAGAAAAGAGACCTGTATGCAGAAAATTATAAGACACTAATGAAAGAAATTAAAGATGTTACAAATAGATTGAGAGATATACCATGTTCTTCAATTGGAAGAATCAACATTGTGAAAAAGACTCTACTACCCAAAGAAATCTACAGATTCAATGCAATCCCTTTCAAACTACCAAAGCAATGTTGAGAAAGAATAACAGAGCTGGAGGAATCAGGCTCGCTGACTTCAGACTATACTATAAAGCTACAGTAATCAAGACAGTATGGTACTGGCACAAAAACAGAAATATAAGTCAATGGAAAAAGATAGAAAGCCCTGAGATAAACCCATGCACATATGGTCACCCTATTGTTGATAAAGGAGGCAAGAATATACAATGGAGAAAAGACAGCCTCTTCAGTAGGTGGTGCTGCGAAAACTGGACAGCTACATGTAAAAGATTGAAATTAGAACACTCCCTAACACCATATGCAAAAATAAGCTCAAAATGGATTAAAGACCTAAATGTAAGGCCAGGCACTATAAAACTCTTAGAGGAAAACATAGGCACAGCACTCTATGACATAAATCACAGCAAGATCCTTTTTGACCCACCTTCTAGAGAAATGGAAATAAAAAATACATAAATAAATGGGACCTAATGAAATTTAAAAGCTTTTGCACAGCAAAGGAAACCATAAACAAAACGAAAAGACAACCCTCAGAATGGCAGAAAATATTTGCAAATGAAGCAACTGACAAAGGATTAATCTCCAAAATTTACAAACAATATCAAAAAAACAAACAACCCAATCCCAAAATGGGCAGAAGACCTAAATAGACATTTCTCCAAAGAAGATATACAGATTTCCAACAAACACATGAAAGAATGCTAAACATCACTAATCATTAGAGAAATGCAAATCAAAACTACAATGAGGTATCACCTCACAGCATTCAGAATGGCCATCATCAAAAAATCTACAAACAATAAATGCTGGAGAGGGTGTGGAGAAAAGGGAACCCTCTTGCACTATTGGTGGGAATGTAAATTGATGCAGCCACTATGGAGAACAGTGTGGAGGTCCCTTAAAAAACTAAAAATAGAACTACCGTACGACCCAGCAATCCCACTACTGGGCATATACCCTGAGAAAAGCATAATTCAAAAAGAGTCATGTACCACAATATTCATTGCAGCTCTATTTACAATAGCCAGGACGTGGAAGCAAACTAAGTGTCCATCAACATATGAATGGATAAAGAAGATGTGGCACAAATATACAGTGGAGTATTACTCAGCCATAAAAAGAAATGAAATTGAGTTATTTATAGTGAGGTGGATGGACATAGAGTCTGTCCTACAGAGTGAAGTAAGTTATAAATAGAAAAACAAATACCGTATGCTAACACATATATATGGAATATAAAAAAAAAGTTTTATGAAGAACATAGTGGTGGGACAGGAGTAAAGATGCAGACCAACTAGAGCATGGACTTGAGCACACGGCGAGGGGGAAGCATAAGCTGGGACAAAGTGAGAGAGTGGCAGGGACATATATACACTACCAAATGTAAAATCGATAGCTAGTGGGAAGCAGCTGCATAGCACAGGGATTTCAGCTCGGTGCTCTGTAACCACCTAGAGGGGTGGGATATGGAGTGTGGGAGGGAGGGAGATGCAAGAGGGAAGAGATATGGGGATATATATATATATGTAAAGCTGATTCACTTTGTTATAAAGAAGAAACTAACACACCATTGTAAAGTAATTATACTCCAATAAAGATATTAAAAATATAAACAATAAAATAAATAAATAAATTCAATCAATGCAGTAAAATACCCTTGCACAAATTGAGAATAATCCCATAAGCAGAAACCACTTGTCCTGACATTTGTATCCCTGGCTGTTTTAAAGTAGTAATATAAGTGAGTCATCTATTTCTAAGAACTAATATTTGAATTTTAAATAGGAAAGCATTTTCAATCACCCACACAAATATCAAACTTCTATGCACTAGGATGGGCTCAGAAAGGACACACCTCATTTTACTAGCTCCCAACTTGAGTAGGTTGGTGGAACAGATGACAGTTGGAATTTCATGGGCTCTGGGGTCAGGCTGACATGGTTTTAAAGTGCTCTAGCACTTATTAGCAATGACCTTGGACAAACTATTCAACAACGATTCACTTTTCTCCTTAGCAAACTGAGAATTACAAAAAAATACCTCAAAGGTTTGATTTCAAGATGAGAAAATAATGTGAACAAAGCATTTAGCATAGTGTCTGGCACATAGTAGATACTACATAAATTATAGTTACTATTGTTACTGAAACAGAATTAAAAATGGGACTCCCTGTGACTACAAAGACATTGAATGGAGTCTATCAACCTTTTCCAAAATTACAATGGTGTCAGTAAACAGTCAATGCATAATACAGTTTTAAGTCCTCTTTCCACAACTATTTCAGTTTTGTCCAATTCTCACTCCATTTTTGCTGATTCCTGTGTTTTGCCTTCCTTTGCCGAGGAGATGCTGAAGTGGTCAAGAGAAAGGAGTAAGACAAATACCGCACCCACAGTCATCACATTCAACCTTCCTATGAAGTGGAAATTGACCACTAACTGCTAATTTCACCCTGTTCTTGAATAAGGGTTTTGGAATTAAAGTGGCTCCTGTTGTTAGGCAATGATATGGTTAGAATCAGCGCTCAAAAGTCTTTACCACAGAGTATAGTGAAGCATATTCCTGTTACTCTAGACATTTTATTAACAAGGGTTTAAGTAAATCAAGGCATATTATAGATCCTTGCTAATTTAATTAGGAAACACTCTGAAAACCATAGTTTCATAATCTACCTGCCCCTCCTGAGGCTGTTTGTTCCAGACACCACCATGGCTGGGAACTGGAACATCTAACAGTGCAAACTAATGAAATGTGAAATTCAGTGTTCCAGGCCAGCAAACAAGCAATTAAAGAATATGTCATTGGCTTGATTGTACAAATCATTAGGAAATGGTAAAGAGGGTGTTTTTCAGTACTCTTAACAAGTTCCATTGCACACCCTATAGCTTGTCAATGCTCTAATCTCCTGAGATGAGCACTGATGTATACTTAATTAGTTTTCATTGATAGACTGCAAAACTCCTGCATGTTGTTTATATTATTGAGTGACTAATTTGTTTTATTCACTTCATGAATCCTAGATTTGTATAATCCTGAAACCTTGCCATGAATTTAGACTTAAAGTTTTTGCTTTGAAGACATGCCCTGATTCTGAGAGAGAGAGAGAGAAAGAGAGAGAGCTTGCAAAAGAGGTCCAGGTCTATTGTACTTCCTATAAAGTGGTCTACAGATGAATTAGTTGCTGCTAAATAGATGATTCATTTAGTGTACAGGCATTCCCCACTATCACATCTATCTTACTTTTTGTGGACTTTCAAATCTTGACAGTACTGTAAAGTGATGGCTTTGTTCATTTCAAAGTGCAAAGAAGAAAAAAATCTATCAACAAAATTTCACTGAGTACTATTCTTAGTGTTTTGAATTCCAGCTGTGTTGTACTCTCACATAAAAACAGACAGAGATGTACATACTCTCAGACAAGTTTGACAAACAAATCAGAAGTTCATGCAGGGCTTTCCCCATAGCTTTTAAACAGCAGTATCAGCCAGGCTCATACTTAAACTGTGGTTGACCCTCCTGATAACTAAAACAATATATGTATGACCTACCAATATCCTTGCGCAGGTCCCATGATTTTAAATCTAGAAGAATTCAAACAGATGATTCAAAGCATATGTGTTTATTTCTCAAAAAATTTTGTTGTATTTTTCATCTCCTGCAGTAGTGTCTCCCAGAAAGGAAGGTGTGAAAATCATTGCAAATGAAATCTTAAGACAAGCAACATGTTCACCTCACACCAGAGATTAACATATTTTGAAGTATTTTGGAATACCTGTGTATTCTTGTCCAGTGTTATCAGCAAAGTTAAGGCCCAGAAACCCATGGCCATTTGCGGGGTGGTGAGGCTGAGAGAATTCAAAAAGTCAACTTGTGAACATCCTCAGCATCCCGTCAACCAGCAGGAAGTGGTCATCTGTGAGAGAGAGACCTCAGAGGAAAAGTTCCAAGTTTCTTTGGCTTCACTCTCTGAAGCTCTAGGTAAGGCACAGGATGAATAATCTATCAAAATGAACATAAATCTGAAATTTTAAACCCTGGGTTCTATAACTTATAACAATTCATACAAGAGAGTTGAACTCTTCACTGTTTTGTATTTACTTTCAGAGAAGCTTCCCTGAAATGGTATTAATAACCTTCCTATCTCTACCGCTTGGATAGTTATGAGGCCGAGATATTGATGCTCTGGCTTCGTTACCCAGAAATCTATGAAATGAATTTAATGATCAAGAATCTGGCTTGCCTTAGAACAACAATTTCCCTCAGTTTATTCATGTATGAAGTAAAAATAATAAGGCAATATCATTTTCATGATAAGAATTCAAGGAAACAATTTGAAAGCCACTGTAAGGGTGAAGAAACATAAGGAAAATATATCTTAATCATTACTAAAATAGAGACTGCATTTGACACCTTACTATTTTAAAAAACAGGAAAATATCTTCTTAAGGAAGCAAACATCTTTTACCTCATCGATTTTCACTGCTCGTTAAGACCTGATCAACTTCATTGGAGTTTCATTTCCTTTAATTTCCCCGTTCTCCTCTTGCTCAGCACTTCTCTGAATTAGTGCTTCATTTCAAACTAACACTGCTGTAAGCTCCTAGAAGCAGTTGATACTCCTCTCTTTCCCCTCATTTCCTACCCTAATTGCTAAATTTTGAGTCAGCCTGAAATGTAGTAATAAGAGATGACCACCTAGTGGGATTACAAGGAGCCTTGGGACTCTCACTCCTGACTTGCATGCACACACACACACACACACACACACACACACATACACACCTCCCCCAATGCAGGCTGTCAATCTCCAGGTCCCATTACGGTCTTGGTTAGTCTACTAACATGAAAAATTTCCATGAAAAGCAACTCAACAGGATCACCAATTATAGAGAGTTCAGTGTGAACAAATACATCATTTTTTAACAGAGTTTAAAACAGTAGACTGGAGACCCCAGGCATCTGTAGAGATGTCTACTGGGAAGAGGTCAGAGCTCAACAAGTTAGTGTAGAATACAGAAGAGGGAAGATAACATAGATGACCATGAGGTCATGGTCATTTTGCTTAGAGATGCACATGCACACAAACATGGTCATTTTGCTTAGAGATACACATACACACAAACATCCAAAAATATGCCCAAGAGTTCAGCTCCATTCTCTGTCACAATCATTCCAGGACTCTTGGTCCTTGCACCTATCACAGCTCTAAAATATTATAGTATCATGTGTCATTTACATCCATGTCTCTCTTACAGAATTACAGATGCCTTGAAGGCATAGTGTCTTAATTTTTTAAACATCTGTCTTAGCACTAAATATGGAGTTGACAGCACATCAGAATTACCTAGAGTTTTATAAAAATAAAGATTTCTAGGTCCTGCCCCAGACCTAGTGAATTAATATCTACAGAAATATGGCCTGGGTACCTATATCTCTTATAGTTCTAGGGATGATTTTGATATGCAGCATTAGTTGAGCATAATTATGTTAAATAGATGTTGAATGAAAGAAATAACTCTGTTTATACCCTTTTTACCTACTGTCCACACTGGGAAATGTAAACAGAATTCTGGATATGCACAACTCCAGGGAGCCCCACTCACATAAACCACAATGTGAATGGGGCTCCCTAGAGTTATGTGACACAGTGGCTCTGGAATGTACTCAGAGACCCTGATTCACAATGTTAATAGAGAAAAATTTGCTAATGCCTCCAAGTCTTCTGTCTCTGCAGCTTCAAAACCTTATCACTGGAGAATGTAAATTGGTGCCGCTACTATGAAAAACAGTACGGAGATTCCTCAAGAAATTAGAAAAAAAACTACCATATGATCTAGAAATTCCATTCTGGTTACTTATCTGAAGGAAATGAAAACACTAACTAGAAAAGATATATGCACTACCATGCTCATTGCAGCATTATTTACGATGGCCAAGACATGGAAGCAACCTAAATGTCCATTGATAGATGAATGGATAAAGAAAATGTGGTAAATATATATAATATTTATATTATATATATATAATAGAATATGATTCAGCCATAAAAAAGAAGGAAATCTTGCCATTTGTGACAATATGGATGGACATTGAGGGTATTATGCTAAGTGAAGTAAGTCGGACATTGAGAGGCAAATGCAATATGATCTTTCTTATACGTGGAACCTAAAAATAAAAAATCAAGCTCATAGATACAGAGAACAGATTGGTGATTGCCAGAGGTGGGTCAAAATGGGTGAAGGGGGTCAAAGGTGCAAACTGCCAGCTGTAAAATAACTGAGTCCTGGAGATGTAATATGCAGCATGATGACTATAGTTTATAATACTGTATTGTATTTTTGGAAGCTGCTAAGAGAGTAGATCTTAAAAGTTCTTATCACAAGAAAAGAAGTTGTAACTGTGTGTCACGACGGATATTAACTAGACTTGTGATCGTTGGCAATACATATATACATGTATCAAATCATTATGTTGTACAATTAAAATTAATATAATGTTATATGTCTATTACACTTCTATTTTAAAATGATAATAATATAGTTATTAAAAAAGGAAAACTTAGTACTGTGTGGTTTACATATGGATCAAAAGAACAACTTTCCATGAAAATAAAAGGAACTGGTGTTTCATCTCTAATTCTCCCCTCAATAATCTCAGACTACAACAGAGTTGCTATGGCCTTATTAAGCATCTAGCAGCATAATTCTAAGGCATTGCATCTTTTGATGCTAAGAGCTTATAGGTCCTAACTACCTACTTAACTACCTATTTCTTTCCTGGAAGTTTAATGGGAACTCCCATGAAAAAACTTCAGCAGAGTCCCCTTCCAACTCTGCTCCTTTATGACATGTCTCTTCCAAACAACAAAACAAGCACTTTACCCAAAGCACTGAAGTTTTGGAAAATGGATTGCAGCTGTCGTTTTCCTTGAGTAGACAAAAAGTCAAGTTCCAAATGTAGTAATGTGTTTGCAAAAACAGTAAAAGTGGCACCAACATTCATAAAACATGGGACGTTGATGCTTGGGAGAATTCTCTTCTATCACAGAATTTGTGTTCTACTGCAAATACATCAGGTCTTGGGTGGACATTCCAAAGGCGAGGGGCTCTATGACTGCAGGACAGATTGCTTGGACTCGTATATTATGGCTGGAACCATCCTCTCATTTTTCCTTCAAATTCTCTCTACAGTACTACTTTTCAAACTTTAGTGTGTTTACTAATTGCCTGGGAATCATGCTGACATACAAATTCGACTCAATAGTTCTGAGGCTAGGCCTGAGTTTGCAGTTCTAGCAAGATTCCAGGTGATGCTGATGCTGCCTGCCCTCAGACCACACTTTGAGTAGAAAGTAACTGAAGTACTGCAGAGTTAACACACAAAGAACTTTGGAAAATTTTCTCTGGAGTTCATAACCACATTGTGATATCTAAGTACAGAATGTCTTTGTCCCACAAGGTCTTCTGAAGGTAATCTGAAAAGTTTATGAACTAAAAGAAAAATTTCACAAAATGTTTTTCAGAGCCATAGATTTTTATTGTCATTAATTTAGCATGATTAAGTAAATTCTAAGGGCAGAAATTAGGTAATAGGCTCAAAATGTAATTGTGATATGTCCACATTCCAATTATTCCCTCTGCTGCTACTGACGATTTAAAATCTTTACTAAAAAAGGTAATTTAGAATGTGCATGAAAGAATTTCAAGACACAATCCAAGGGAACCAGAATTGTTTCTACAAGAAAATATCCAGTACTTCTAGGAAGCCACTCTGCACACACAGGGCTCTTCAGGGCCATCAGAGCCACTCACAGAGCAAGTGGAATAAAATGCAGCAGAAATCATGGCTCACGGGAAGTGACACACAGCAGAATCCGTGGGTGACTTGCATTTGCTTTGACTGCCACTTTCAATCTGCCCTCACCTTTGTTCCTGCTTTGGCATTCTTGTTCCTGATTCTGAATTCACCCCTGTTTGCATGACAGTTTCAGAGGATATTTCTTAGAGTTCTATTGGTGATTATGCAAACTTGGATGAGAAAGGTGAAACGTGTGGGAATTTTCTTCTACAGGTATATTTTCTCCTTTTGTTGAGACATTCAAACTGAGAGCAAGCACAGCACTGATCAAAATTTACATAGTGGGTGTTTTTAGATCCAAATGTATCATGAATCAAAAAGTAACTTTGTACTGGCAATGAAACCCAGCCAGATGGATGCCCTAATGTATTAATGTTACCTCCCTACGTAAGATGAAGTGGTTAAGCCAATAGTATAGATCCTGCTTCCTCTGCCATGGCCTTAGGACAAAAATAAGCCCCACACAGTCTAACAGAACAGCCTCAAGGGGAAGAGGTTAGAGAGAGGCTGACCTGTTTTGACGTACAAAAGTGAAGTGGGGAGTTCTTATACAACATCATATCCCAAGTCAGTTACCATAATCCTTGCCAGTCTGTTCAGTTAACCCCCAGACTCATCAGTCTAGGAAAAACAAGGATAATTTTCCCAGCATCACCTCAATTCTAACACGGAATCTCCACATCCTGGAAACCCCCTCATCCTGGGGAAAAGACAATTGTTCATCCTAGCCCCGAATTCTAATTCTACTCCTCTGGTCTACCTGTGATGTAAGACACCTGTACAGCTAAGCTATGGTTCAGAAGGTGCAATCGAAGCCACAGTTCCCAGGGATAAATACACCTATACCCATGAGTCTATTCCACTCTAGTGAGTGAATCGGAAGCAGAAGAGCAGCTGATGACACAGGCTATTACTTTTTTTTGCATGCATCATATAAGTGGTGTTTGTCTTATGCCCTGTGTGAGGATGCTGAATACAGTCAAACCATGAGGTAAGATATGGAGAATTGAGATAGTTACAAATGACTGAAGTTGATCCATAGGAAGTACTCTATAGCTTACCCATTCTTGACATGACTTGCTTTGACATTCTGACTCCAACCCACCCTGCCTCATACACTGCCATAACCAGTCTTGACATGTCTGTGACCTGACAGTCCCCCTCATCTGCACCAAGCTTCCACCTCATCTCCAGCTTTCCCAGACTTTTGGTCTTATCTCTAGGGATCATTAATGGCAGAGTCTATTATCACCCACGAAGGACTACTAAGTCCTAACGAAAGTAACTTACTTCTACACGGGGAGGGTGACGGGTAAACTGGGATGAACTGAGAGAGTGGCATGGACATATATACACTACCAAATGTAAAATGGATAGCTAGTGGGAAGCAGCGCATAGCACAGGGAGATCAGCTCGGTGCTTTGTGACCACCTAGAGGGGTGGGATAGGAAGGGTGGGAAGGAGGGAGATGCAAGAGGGAAGAGATATGGGAACATATGTATATGTATAACTGATTCACTTTGTTATAAAGCAGAAACTATCACACCATTGTAAAGCAGTTATACTCCAATAAAGATGTTAAAAAAAAAAGTAATTTACCTCTGAAGAAAAGAGACTGTACCTGAGAAAATAGTAAAAATGAAACTTAGAGGATTCATTGAGTTATAAACTGTGTTGCGAAGGATTACATTGAAGGGGAGGAGGAACACAGTGTAAGAGGTGTAGGTTTTACTCGAAGCCTATCTGTTTCTCACTAGATTCACAAGGATGGCATTCTTCTTTCACACATTCAGCTAATGTTTATTGAGTCTCATGCTGGTTAAGGAGTTGTATCCCCCGTTTATGGTGCTGTGGTGGGAGGTACAGTTAGAAAAATATACCATGGAAGATTTTACTATAAAAATTAATGAGATTCTTCAGAAGGAAAGAGGGACTGTAACATTCTCATACCTACAAAGCTCCTAAGAAACAATCTAGAATACTCCTTTACTGAGAATTCTAAGTACCAAACTAAAAGGCTTAAACCATATCCTCTGTGTCATCCCTAAACATACCCTAGCCTTTGAGAGTCCTCTCTCTGTATTCCAGACATTTGGGTCATGCCACAAGCGGCCCTGGGCTAAATATCTGCTCTTAACATAAATCTGAGCATCCAGTTTGACCTAAGAAATGTTGGTCCTCATTTCCATAAATGATGATTCCACCATAAAATGATTTAAAAAAAATGATAGAAGACATAATTCTAATCAAACCATTTTCCTCTTTGGAAAAATGTCTAATTGTGAAAAATTGCTGACCTGTCCTTTCTGGATGACCATGTGTTGATATTAACTTGTCAAACCCCAGGGATTAGCTCATTTAATTTTTTCTGAACGTCGTTATTTCTCCTGAACTCCCTATACACCTACAACTTTGCATTCCTACCTGAAGTCTCTTTCCTTGGGAGCCTGACCATCATGCTAGGTTGAGTGATAACAGATGGCTGTGCAGTGCTGTGAACTAGCTTGGACCAGTGATCATATTTTATTCCAATCCACCCCTCCCAGCTCTTCCAAGCACACATACTTGCTCCATAACTCACTCAGCCAAATCCCGATAGAGCACTTCCTTTTCACTCCCTGCCATTATGTTCTGTTCACAAAGAGAGTCATACATTGAAAAGAAATAATTCACTTTCTGCAGAATAATTCTGAGCCTCATGGTACTGGGCCAGTGGCTGGCTGTTTTCCATTTCAGCTTGTCTCCTGCTTGCCTCTCCAATTCACTGGATTAGTTCCAAACGGCACAAGATGCCAAGTGAGCCCTGCTCAGATGGCTCTAACTTTATATCAGGCAAGAGGAGCCCAGGGCCTCTCACTATGCTGATGGCACCAAAGTACCCTGGCTTCTTAAGTGGGAGATCCTGAATAATACAATTCATTTTTCATTTCAAAATGACCACAGAATCCTTTAATTGGATACCAGCCTGTGGCAGCAACAGAAAATCTTATTCTTAAGCATAATACAAGACTTCTAAAGGTTGAAGAAATTCTCATCATCATTTTCATCAGTTGGCATCCAAAAGAGGTCCCATAAGGCTGCCTTGCTGAGGGCCTCTCTAATAGGTGAAGCAAAGCTATAGCAAGTGCCTCTTGGCACTTAAAGGTGCTCTCACTGCTCAAGATGGATCTGCCTTACACAAAATTTTATGCTATAGTGAGTCCCCTGTGTGTATAATGATGTGTTTGCCCTGAATTGACCAATTAGGAAGGAAATAACATATTGCAGGGGAAAAGAAACCCTACTTGACTCCCTAAGTGCTTATTTTGTGACATAAAAAATGGGCATGAAGAAAACAAACTAACAAGACAAAGTCCTAAGATATATTAACCTTCTTTTTGAGTTTTGTAGCAATTTTCTTTGACTCTGTGCTTTGTGTTTTCCAACTGAGCATTTAAGAGCATTCAAACTTCACTTTAAAATACATGCATATTACATAAAACCTGATATACCTGCTTTTGGGGGGTGTGTGTGTGTGCGTTTGCGCATGCACACATGTGTTGTAGGGCTAAGAATCTTAACACTATACCCAAGACCAAACAGGAGTTATATTAATCTCTGTCTTTTTATTCTGATGATGTTGGATAAGATATAAGGCAGGGGTCCCCAACCCCTAGGTCATGGACCAGTAGCAGTCTGTGTCCTGTTAGGAACTGGGCTGCACAGCAGGAGATGAGCAGCGGGCAAGAGAGCAAAGCTTCATCTGCCGCTCCCCATCGCTCCTCATCACTCGCATTACCGCCTGAACCCTCCCCCAATTTCCTTGGAAATATTGCCTTCCACGAAACTGGTCCCTGGTGCCAGAAAGGTTGAGGACCACTGATATAAGGGATATGCTTTATTCCAATGCACTTGAAGCAAACATAAGAATAACAAAGCACTTGTATGCTGAATTGATATATTGCTTCTAATTTTAAAATTAGGATATAATATTCTCCCATTTATATTTTTTAAAAAAGCCATGCAATTATTCATTTTAAATATATAAATCTTGCAACCACTTAAAAATGCATCACATATTTTCAGAAAGGCAGTAGAGTGTCATAGTTAGCAACATGAAGATGGGAGTCAGACAAAGAAAGGTTAGAATCCTAGCCTGGCAACTTAGTAACTTTGTGAACTGGGGTAAGTTTTTTAACCTCTTTGGGTCCCATTTACCCCATCTTTCAAGTGATAACAATAACATCTGCCCCATTGATGTTGTGAGGACTAAGAAAATAAACCACTCAACATAGTAGTTGGCACATATTACATGTTTAATAAAAAGATATAAATTTGTCAAAAAGTTCACAACATTTTTATAATTATTTAATAAGATTTCAAATGTGTAGCTGGCATCAAAAAATATTTTAGTGACATTAATGGACATTTATTGAGAACCTACTGTGTTCCACATACTATTCTAATCACGGGAATGATAAAGAAAAATGCAAGCTGCTTGTTCTCAATAAAATCATTATCTGCATAAAGGGCTGCTTGAATTATATTGAAAATATTCCTACCAAATAAAGAGAATGAGAAAATACAGATGCCTGGCTTTCCTTTTCACAATTTTCCATTTAAATACTAATGCACAAAGAGAAATGAAGAGTTTCAATAGTTCTAGAAACTAAGAACTGACCAGTGATCTACCAGACATTAGCCAAGTCCATGATGAAGTCATGAGACAGAAAGCAGGGCCTTAAAAATCTGAAGGAAGCAGAGGAATAGATTCCATCCAACAACACCCACTGGGTACCTCTTCTCTGCAAAAGCAGGGGAGATACTCTATCCCCACACAGGGGATTTCTAGGTTGGCCAATGCCATTTCTCTGCCATTTCTCTCTCATTTCTATGACTCTCATCATCTCCCCAACTCCTTTTCTTGCTATGTACATTGTTTATCTTAACTTTCTATCTTCAAATAATCTTAGATCTACAGAAGATTTATAAAGTACAGAGAATTCCCTTAAACTCTTCAACCAGCTTCCCTTAACATAATATCTTACATAATTCAAATATCAAAACTAAGAAATAAACATTGGTACAATACCATTAACTGTACTAGAGACTTTATCCAGTTTTTACCAGTTTTTCTACTAATGTCTTTTTTTCTACTTAAGGATTTAATTGATATTACGTTAAATTGATTAAATTAGATAATTGGCATTGCGACTCATATTACATTTAGCTGTCATGTCCCTTTAGTCTCCTCTAATCCATAACAGACCTTAGTCTTTCCTTGTCTTTCATCGTCTTAACACTTGCAAAGAGTACTAGTGAGTTATTTTATAGTGTGTCTCTCCATTGGGCTTTATATAATGTTTTCTTATAATCAGATTGCAGTTATGACACCAGAGAGATGATGTGCCCTTCTCAGTGCTTCATATTGAGGAATACATGATGCCAATATTTCTTAACTGGTGATGTTAACCTTGGTCACTTGATTAAGGTGGTGTCATCCAGGTTTCTCCACTGTAAAGTTACCATTTCCCCCTCTGTAGCAGATATTTAGTTTGGGTCTCCCTTATTTTTATTTCTCATATTAGAAAGTCCTTCTGTTTCACCTATACTTCCAGGTGTGTTTTACATTGAGGCTCAAGCATGACCTCACAACAGTCATTCCCCAGGTCCTTGGGGGTTCCCATAATGCTGAAGTACCTCACAATGAGACAAAAGCATGCAAGTATTGTCTGAACTCTTTCAACTGCAAGTTACAAAAGCCCAGCTCAAAACAGCTTAAGCAAAAAAAAGAATTTATTGGCTCATGTAACTGTGAAGGCCAATAGTGAACTTATTTAGAATTGTCAAATCTTTGGGTTCAAATAACACCATTAAGGTTCTTCTCTCAGCTGTGCTTCTGTATTCATTTTATTCTGCACAGGTTCCCTCCACAGGGGTGGAATATGATTGACCAAGAGCTCCAGATTCTCACCCTTTCAGCCTAGCACCCCCATGAATGAGGGCATTTCCATTTCTGCATATCCATATATCAATTCAGTCAAAGATTCTATTTGGCTACTTAACTTTTTTTTTTCTTCCATCAGATTTTGATTTATTTTTTGAATGAGTGAAACTTTATTGAGGACATAGGGAGTTTACTACAAACAAAAGAGAAAAATTTATCCTGAAAGTAGTTTTACTTTTAGCAGTATTGTTAATATAATTTTCTAGGTCTAAGGTGAAGCCTCTCCTACCTAGAGTGCCACTTCGGCAAACCGAAATTTAGGTAACTTTCATGTCCCTGAAAATGCTCCAACTGACTAGAAATGCAGTGTATCAGTCAGCCAATTCCCAAATGCCAAGTCAGCTCTGGACACTAATTTCCTTGTTTCTTCTCATCCCAAACAAGCTTGACTGTGTGGCTCCAGCCAGTCAGATACTTTCTTTTTTTTTTTTTCCCCCTCCAAATATGGAACTTTTATTTTTTATTTATATTTTTTTAACATCTTTACTGGAGTATAATTGCTTTACAAGGTAGTGTTAGTTTCTGCTGTATAACAAAGTAAATCAGCTATATGTATATATATATCCCCATATCCCCTCCCTCTTGAGTCTCCCTCCCACCCTCCCTATCCTACCCCTCTATGTGGTTACAAAGTACCGAGCTGATCTCCCTGTGCTATGCAGCTGCTTCCCACTAGCAATCTATCTTACATTTGGTAGTGTATATATGTCCATGCCACTCTCTCACTTCATCCCAGCTTACCCTTCCCCTTCCCTGTGTCCTCAAGTCCATTCTCTACATCTGCATCTTTATTCCTGTCCTGCCTCTAGGTTCTTCAGAACCTTTTTTTTTCTTTAGATTCCATATATATGTGTTAGCATAGGGTAATTGTTTTTCTGTTTCTGACTTACCTCACTCTGTATGACAGACTCTAGGTCCATCCACCTCACTACAAATAACTCAATTTTGTTTCCTTTTATGGCTGAGTAATATTCCATTGTATATGTGTGCCACATCTTCTTTATTCATTCATCTGTCGATGAACACTTAGGTTTTTTCCATGTCCTGGCTATTGTAAATAGAGCTGCAATGAACATTGTGATACATGACTCTTTTTGAATTATGGTTTTCTCAGGGTATATGCCCAGTAGTGGGAATGTTGGGTCATATGACAATTCTATTTTTAGCTTTTTAAGGAACCTCCATACTGTTCTCCATAGTAGCTGTATCAATTTACATTCCCAGCAACAGTACAAGAGGGCTCCCTTTTCTCCACACACTCTCCCCTTTCTCCACTACACTCTTTGTAGATAGATTTTTTGATGATAGCCATTCTGACTGGTGTGAGGTGATACCACATTGTAGTTTTGATTTGCATTTCTCTAATGATAAGTGATGTTGAGCATCCTTTCATGTGTTTGTTGGCAATCTGTATATCTTCTTTGCAGAAATGTCTATTTAGGTCTTCTGCCCATTTCTGAATCTGTTGTTTGTTTTTTGATATTGAGCTGCATGAGCTACTTGTATATTTTGGAGAATAATCCTTTGTCAGTTGCTTCATTTGCAAAAATTTTCTCTCTTCCTGAGGGTTGTCTTTTCGACTTGTTTATGGTTTCCTTTGCTGTGCAAAAGCTTTTAAGTTTCATTAGGTCCCATTTATTTATTTTTGTTTTTATTTCCATTTCTCTAGAAGGTGGGTCAGAAAGGATCTTGCTGTGATTTATGTCATGGAGTGTTCTGCGTATGTTTTCCTCTAAGAGTTTTATAGTGTCTGGTCTTACATTTAAGTCTTTAATCCATTTTGAGTTAATTTTTGCGTATGGTGTTAGGAAGCGTTCTAATTTCATTCTTTTACATGTAGCTGTCCAGTTTTCCCAGCACCAACTACTGAAGAGGCTGTCTTTTCTCCATTTTATATTCTTGCCTCCTTTATCAAAGGTAAGGTGACCATATGTACGTGGGTTTATCTCTGGGCTTTCTATACTGTTCCATTGACCTATATTTCTGTTTTTGTGCCAGTACCATACTGTCTTGATTACTGTATCTTTGTAGTACAGTCTTAAGTCAGGGAAACTGATCCCTCCAGCTCTGTTTTTCTTTCTCAAAATTGCTTTTCGTGGTCTTTTGTGTTTCCGTACAAATTGTGAAATTTTTTGTTCTAGTTCTGTGAAAATTGCCATTGGTAGTTGATAAGGATTGCATTGAATCTGTAGATTGCTTTGGGTAGTAGAGTCATTTTCACAATGTTGATTCTTCCAATCCAAGAACATGGTATATCTCTCCAACTGTTTGTATCATTTTTAATTTCTTTCATCAGTGTCTTATAGTTTTCTCCATACAGGTCTTTTGTCTCCTTAGGTAGGTTTATTCCTAGGTACTTTATTCTTTTTGTTGCAATGGTAAATAGGAGTGTTTCCATAATTTCTTTTATGAATTTTCATCATTAGTGTATAGGAATGCAAGAGATTTCTGTGCATTAAATTTGTATCCTGCTACTCAACCAGATTCATTGATTAGCTCTAGTAGTTTTCTGGTAGCATCTTTAGGATTCTCTATGTATAGTATCATGTCATGTGCAAACAGTGACAGTTTTACTTCTTCTTTTCTGATTTGGATTTCTTTTATTTCTTTTTCTCTGATTGCTGTGGCTAAAACTTCCAAAACTGTGTTGAATAATAATGGTGAGAGTGGGCAACCTGGTCTTGTTCCTCATCTTAGAGGAAACAAGATTATTTTTTCACCATTGAGAATGATGTTGGCTGTGGGTTTGTCATATATGACCTTTATTATGTTCAGGTAGGTTCCCTCTATGCCTACTTTCTGGAAAGTTTTTATCATGAATCGTTGTTGAATTTTGTCAAAAGCTTTTTCTGAATCTATTGAGATTTTCATATGGTTTTTATCCTTCAATTTGTTAATATGGTTTTGGCTACTTAACTTTTGTAAGACCTCTGCTGAACCAATCTCTACGGTCTGTGGAATTGTACACACTGTTAGCAGATTTTTATTTGTGCTTCTTTGGGTTTTCCTGATATTTTATAATAAGCATGCATTGGTCTTGAAATACATTTTATTAAATGGTAATTAAATAAAATAAATATTATGTTTAAATGAGAAGAATGTTGATTATAAAAGCTCATCAATGTCTTGTACTTCTCATTAGAGGGCCTCATAGAGTCTCATAAACTGTTTGACGGTCTTTGAGGAGGTAAGAGACTCTATTAGGAGTTCCTATTGCTGTGATCTCCTACTAGAAAACTACCACTGTGGCCCCTCTGACAGATGCAGTTCCCTGAGAGGTGATGGTAAATGTTAGCACTTGTAGTAGAACTAAGCATCTCTATGAGGTCTTCAGTGCTTGATTGTCTGAGGCCTCCATTCCAGCGTGATTTACCCTCAAGAGAAAAAAAATTAATCTTCCAATGTCTATTTAACATTCAGTTATGGTCAGATATCACTGATTTTTTTGGTAATACTCCTTGTTAAAGAGAAAGAATAACAATTACCCAGCAGGAAACCTAATAAGAAGATTTAGGTGCCTAAAAATCTAGGTGGAAACTTGGATCAGCACAAATTTTCTTGAGACTATCATGTGGAAGGGAAGTTCATCTCAGGGAAAATAATTACTTAACCTAAGCAGACTAAAATTAGCCTATGGGCACAGCGCCTGGAATATTCTAGGACAGTGTACTTTAAGAACCATTGACCTAATAAAAATAATTCACTGGGAATTTCCCCAAAAAACAGAATGATATATTCCAGCCACAGCAAAGCCAAGAAGGCATTAGGGACGTTTTTCAAAAAACACTACCAACACACAGGGAAGACTATACATTTGCCTATGTTTCTTGCTCCTTATTGGATCAAGAACAGGATGCTAACAATGCCAGACCTAGATATTTCAGTCTAAATTATATCTCCAAGTAAAAATGCTACATCTTTTCTAAAGTCAGCCAGAGTCCCTAAAGCATCTGATAAATTTAATAATGCGTGAACAGGGAAGAGTATTTAGACTCTCAAAACATAAACAGCATTGACTGTTAGACTTTAATCCTCATTTGCCTCCCAAAAGGAATCCTACAGTAAATGAAATCAAATCCAACAGAATCTCAAATGTTATACTTTTTGAAAATATACTACTATACTGTGCAACATCATGTGTATAAATCTATTCCTTGTTAGTAGTAGTTCTGTGTAATCAAAACTATAATCTCAGCCTTATTTTATGTTTTCTCCTATATGCACACATGGAGATGTTTTAGGATCTATACAAACTGGTATACTTGAGCCTCAGAGGCCAAACATGTCTGCATTATGGTTCATTCAAATTCCCCTGGTTAATTCCATAATTACCTTAATTAAGCATAATTAACTTACTTAAAATAACTTTAATTAAGCTACCATAATTAGCTTTTTAAAAGGGCACTGTGATTTTAACTGTTTCATAACAAATATTTTGTTCTTACATCTATCTCCTTGGATACAGCAGTCTCACATTACTTTATTTCTGAACTCTTCCTCTCTTCAGGGAAAGAAATGGGACTAAGTTTATCCCTATCATAAACCCACATTGAATTAACTTCCTTTTTGTTACCCTAATTAGCTAGATGTTAAACTGCAAGTTATTTCAGGAATATTGAGTTTATTGACTTTTATGAACTTACATAAAACTCATATGGTAAATAAAACTCCAAATGCAGGGCTTCCCTGGTGGTTCAGTGGTTGAGTCCGCCTGCTAATGCAGGGGACACGGGTTTGTGCCCCAGTCTGGGAAGATCCCACATGCCGCGGAGCGGCTGGGCCCGTGAGCCATGGCTGCTGAACCTGCGTGTCCGGAGCCTGTGCTCTGCAACGGGAGAGGCCACAACAGTGAGAGGCCCGCGTACCACAAAAGAAAAACAAAACTCCAAATGCAGAGGATGGACAATTAAAGTAAAAAACTGTTTTCTTACACAGGCATTCAGTGATAGTGATTCTGAGGTTTTCTCTGGTAAGCATCTCAGTAAAGTAAACGTAGAGGAAAATGTCATATAAACAACTATACTGCTCTCATTCCAGAGAGGTTGCATGTCTAACACACGAGGCTTCAGTAAAAGACAATCCTGAGTTTGCATCTCACCTCTTCCTTTAGCTTGCTAAGTGAAGCTGGACGAGGTTTTTTAGCCTTACTTCAATTTCCTTTTCTTTAAAATAAGGATAATTCTAGTTTGAAGATATATTGTGAGGATTCAATGAGATAAAACTTGGCCAGTACCTGGTACTCAGTAGGCACCAAAGAAATGGTGGTGCCTTTCTTTCTGCCTTCTGCATTCTTCTTCTCTCAGATATCAATTCATGACTCAGAATGGCTTCCAAAATAGGTGGAGGAAAATCAGAGATGACTGAGGACACACACAGAAAATGATTCTTTGAAAAAATCAACTTTGACTACCTTATTTTCTCCTAGGCATCATAATTTGTCTGTCTTCTGTGTTTTTTATCACAATTCTTTTTATGTGATGTGCTTTATCCCTTTTAGTTATCTCTAGCTGGTAAACTCTTTCTCATTGACTAAGACTTATATGAAGAGTCACCTCCTTCCAGAAGCCTCCTTACCTGACATAATCCTCAACACCCATCCCCCTAAAAAAAAGGCCAAACTGGATGTCTTCCCACAGAGCTACCATGATAGAGGTATGTATATGTACAGGTTCTACACATATCTCTGCATGTGATGACCCTGAATATATATCCAGCATTTTAAATGTCATTAGCATTGCCTATTTATGTGTCTGTTTCTTCAACCTAATTGAGTTCCTTTAGGGTAGAAGCTAATGGTTTTCATTGTTGTATCCACATTACCTATCATAATGCAGGCACAGAGAAGGCATTCAGTAAATACTTGTTGTATGAATGAATGAATGACACTATAGTAATTAAGAGATCTTAGTTTGGAGTCACAGATATGTGGGTATCCATCCCAGCTCTACTATGTATTTGTTGTGTGACCTTGGACAAATAACCTTCAATTTCAATTTCTTCTTCAAAAATAGGAAGGATACTATCTATCTTACAGGATGGCTGGCAGGATTATGGGTGATAATGCAAGCAAATTATGTAAAGTGCTTAGCACATTTAATAAATGATATGGTGGTTGGGCTTCCCTGGTGGCACAGTGGTTGAGAGTCCGCCTGCCGATGGAGGGGACACGGGTTCGTGCCCCGGTCTGGGAAGATCCCATATGCTGTGGAGCGGCTGGGCCCGTGAGCCATGGCCGCTGAGCCTGCGCGTCTGGAGCCTGTGCTCTGCAATGGGAGAGGCCACAACAGTGAGAGGCCCGCGTACCGCAAAAAAAAAATTAAATAAATAAATAAAAATAAATGATATGGTGGGAGTGGAAGTGTGTGTAGTATGTGTGTATATATGTGTAATTTTAATTTCATGTTCTAGCAATAGATTAAAAGCTAAAGATGTTATTTGGGGCATTGATACTCTTTCTTGCCATATCACAGAATTGACTGTCTTTTCCTAGGAGATATGGTATAGCCATATGATTCCTGGAACTTTGTCTTTTGGAACAGGAAACAGTAAGATGAAATCTATATTGTCTTGTAACAAAGGCAGAAGCCAGTCTGGAGGAGCAAGAAAAACCTGGGCTTTGAAATCAGATCAAATAGGTTTCCATGCTGAATCCACCACTTTCTAGTTGAGAAACTTGACAAATCACTAAACCTTTCGGAACCTCAGTTTTCTCAATTAAATAATAATACCAAATTTTCATGGATTAAGTGAGATGATGTACAATGGAGCACCCGCTACACTGTTTGGATCAATCATACAATGAGTAAGTGTGATTGTCCCTGATACCAACTGTCTTTGAACACTTCCTCTCCATGTGCACAACCTGCTGCTGGAAGAAAAAGGAGATGAGAGTGGCCTGGTGCTAAGGTCTGAGGCCCTAACACATTGATTCCAGAAAACCCAAGCCAATCTATTCTATCACTTTTGTTTTATCCTGTGTTCCTTATTGTTTCTGTATTAGGTGGAAGTAAGAGGGTGTTTAAAGGAAAAATAATGGAATAGGACTAAAGGAATTAGTGTATAGAAACAGAAAGGGCAGGAAAGTCTGATTTATTTCCTGTAATCTCATGGCTTCCTCTCATGCAACGACCACAAGGCACATAATAGCCTCAGATCCAACCATCAGCACCTTTAGGGCATATACACAATGCTTTCTCCATTTTCTTGATTCCTTGACTTCTCAGTTTCCAAACAGCTTAACTTCAAAAGCCCTTTGAAACATTCTTCCCCTTCAGGTTTAAACAAGTGAACTTTAATCCTCACCTTGTCTGCTCATCATAATTTCTCTCTACTTCTTTTAACATATAGTGACCAGGCAAAGAAAAAAAAATGTCCTAGAGCCACTTGTTTGTTAAGGGTCCTCTCACTCCATGAATCTTTGCCCTCCCTAACTGCCAGCTGCCTCACTCAGTGTTGGAGAATGAAACATGGGGGACTCTACACAAAATTCCTATTCTTTGTCTTTTCCTAGGTCTCTGCCCCATCTGATTTCCTACCCCAGTAAAATGGGCTGGACAATTTCAAAAACAATAACTTTTGGCACTGAGGATATAACGGCAAGTCAAAGCAGATCCATTATCTGCTCTTAAGTCGCTCATAGGCTAGTAGGAAGGACAGATGTTAAATAAAGAGCCACATTAATTAATGTGTAGTTTCAGGCTGTGATATGATGTTACTTTGTCCATGAAAAAAGTGTAATATGGATGTTTGGGATATTATGACTGGTCTTGGTCTCAGTCATTATCGAGAAGCAGAATAAAGGAAGAAATAGAAACAAATATTGCTACATACCTATGAGGGTTAATTCTCTGTGTCAGCCTGACTAAGCTACAGTGCCCAGTTGTTTGATTAAACACTAGTCTAGATGTTTCTGTGAAGGTATTTTTTTTTACATGTGATTAACACAGTCAGTTGACTTTAAATAAAGCGGATTACTGTACGTGGGTGAGCCACATCGAATCATTTAAAGGCCTTAAAAGTAAAGACTGAGGTTTCCCAAAGAAGAAATTCTGCTTTGAAACTGCAAATTAGAAATCCTGCCTGAGTTTCCACCCTGCTAGCCTGCCCTGGAGATGTCAGACTTTAGACTGCAACATCAACTCTTGCCTGAATTTTCAGCCTGCTGACTTGCCCTAAGGACTTTGGATTCGCCAGCTTCCATGATTACATGAGCCAGTGCCTTCCTCAAGCAGTTACATGGAGCCAATTCCAGAACAGGGTTCTGTTTCTCTGGAGAACTCTGACCAACACACTACCCTTCTCCCAATACTACACATGCATCACACACACACATACACACACACCTACACATACAGGGCTACAAACCCTAAACATCACAATTTATCTATGCAGTGGCAACTCTGCCCTCATCCAAGAAATTAATTTTGACTTCTTCCAATGCTGGATACTGAAATAACCCCAAAAGTATCTTGGCATACATAACAGTATACTTAGTGGAACATTTCCTGTTGTCTCAAAGGTTTAGCTGAAGCCCTAAGCTAAGGATAAACAGTGTAAAGTACCGCCAAAAGATATGCCAAAACACCTGTGCATGATTTACAAAAAGCTGGCCCAAAGCTAGTTAGGCCACCTTTAACTCATCACCCACCTCCAGGTTATATAAAGAAAAGGCCATGAGGAGATGAATGAGCAAAAACTGTTGAGTCAATAATACTCTATGGAGAGCTATGGAATGCTGGATGCTGGGGACTTTCTCCCACCCCCACTGATACCTGAAGCCAAATGGTTCCCCCAAGAGAATCATTTTGAGAGTTTGACACATAACCCTAGTATTTGAAAGGCACAAAAGCTGGTGCCTAAAAACATCCAAAATGACCAGGTAACCAGAGCAGAGGAAGAGAGAAGGGAATGCATTGTAAGTGACCTGAATTTCCAGAATTTAGTGTGGCACAGGGGTCAAATTTACCCCACAAGCCCAATGAATGTGGTAGAGGGTGGCCAGGAATGAGTCACCTTGAATGATTTTGATGAAGAAATTTACCTGCTAGGTGCAGGGTCCCCCACAGCAAAAGGCTGTGTAAGGTTTACAGAAAGAAGTAGGGTGTGAGGAAGGTGAATCAGGGGAAAATGTAGTGTTATTAGTTCCCCTAAGGTGTCCCCTAGAACCCAGAAGTGCTCCAGAAGAGAAAGATTCAGTTTTAGTGCATCATCTCACAGAGGGCGCCTATGACGGGTCACCCACAACCCATCCCATAAGCCTTTGTCCTTTTCCTCCAGTTCCTGCCCCTCCTTCTCTCTGACCCTGAAGGTCCCAGAAAGAGCAGAGTGAATGGAGAAGGACAAAGATGCCTGCCCTCCTCCCCATGCAGGTTTCTGAGCCTCAGAAGAGGACAAACTTTAAATTAGACAAGTGGGACTGAACTTATAATACACAAAACTGGAGAAGTTATGGATCTGACACATATTCAAAAAACTGATTTTTAAAAAACCTTATCCAAGATTCTACCCTAAAAGCAGTCTTGCCCACTCTGTGCCAAACTTTGCTCCTCAAAAGCATCTTTCTTTGCTATTTCATTTCTTCTATTCAGCATGTATCCCAAATTTCCATCTTACTCAAACTTCCTAGACTAAATGATTTCCATTTATAATTCTATCTTACCCTAACATAATTTTTAAAGCATATTTAGATAAAATATACTGCCATTTTAAAATAGACGTCTGCCTGCCGATGCAGGGGATACGGGTTCGTGCCCCGGTCCGGAAAGATCCCACATGCCGCGGGGCGGCTGGGCCCGTGAGCCATGGCCGCTGAGCCTGCGCGTCCGGAGCCTGTTGCTCCGCAGCGGGAGAGGCCACAACAGTGAGAGGCCCGCGTACCGCAAAAAAAAAAAAAAAAAAAAAAAAAATAGACAAAATTTTTCGGCATGCTAAAAATTATGTCTGAATAACTAGTAATAGTAATAAAAGAAGAAGATATTTTTCAGATTTTTTTACCAGGAAACAGAAAAGTAGGTAGAAATGAACATTTACTAAAATGTTTATGAAAAAATATGTTATACCACCTGTATTTAATAAACAAAATGCTTGTGAATACTTTCCTAATAGTAACAGACCAATCAGGAATATGGCTACACACCCACACACATGAAATAAGTAATAGTTGTTCTTGTATTATTCATGCAACAACAGACTAGATGGATGATAGATGATAGATAGATAGATGATAGATAGATAGATAGATAGATGGATAGATGACAGAATGAGTGAGCCAGCTATCAGGGCAGTATGTTGCACCGTAAGAGATTCAAAAGATGAAGGCACTAGAAATAATGGTAAAATGAGTAGAAATGGTGAATTTAAATGATAAGCAGAAATTCTTTTAATTAAAATAATAGTAATTATACAGCTTTTTAAATGTTTGAATTTAAGAACATTGGACAATGAACAAGATAATCTGATAATCCTGGCTCCTCCATTTAACTAGTCAGGGCACCTTTAAAAACCTACTTAAACACTCTGGGCCACCATTCTATTTATTTATAAAATGAGTAGATTAGATTATACAGTCTTTAGAACTACATCTAAATATAAACTTTTATAAGTCAATTTCATATCTCATCCTTCTCTTTTTCTTAAAATTTTTATTTTATTTATTTATTTTTGGCTGCCTTGGCTCTTTGTTGTGGTGCGCGGGGCCTCTCATTGCGGTGTCTTCTGGTTGCGAAGCACAGGCTCTAGGTGTGTGGGCTTCAGTAGTTGTGACACACGGGCTCAGTAGTTGTGGTGCATGGGCTTAGTTGCTCCACTGCCTGTGGGATCTTCCCAGACCAGAGATAGAACCCGTGTCCCCTGCATTGGCAGGTGGATTCTTAACCACTGTGCAACCAGGGAAGTCCCCTTCTCTTTTTAAAGTTACATCTCATTACTCTTAGCCCTCCCACCTCCTCCCTATAGTAATGATATTATACAGTAACAAAGATAGAAAGCAGACAGGATTGAAAAGAATATAAACGAAATCTCTACATACCTTTGTCTTAATTGTACTGATTTGTGCCGATTTGTTCTTTTTCCCAGTCTTCATTTGATCTCCCTAACAGCGTGCTTCATCAGAGAATAAACTTGTTTGGTTTTTTGCCTTTGAGTTAGTTAGAGACGAGGTGTGAGAAAGTCCCCCTTGCTCATCCTAATAGAGCAGATCTCCTCTGATGTCTGCACGCAGCTTGCCTCGAGGGTGGCTGTAGGTTCTTTGAATGCAAGATGCAAAGTTATTCCTCGGAGGGTAGGTAGGAAATAAAGTGCAATCAGACCCATTTTTTTTTTGCAGTTTGAAAGGAGAAATCTATAAATTCAACACAATTTCAAACATGATCCCAATGGGTCTGCCTTGTTTTGGATGTTGACAAGCTGATATTAAAATTTGTATTAAAGAGCAGAAAAAATTTGAAGAGAAGAAGAGGGGAGTCACTCTGCCATATAGCAAGTCTTGTTACAAACTAGATTATTTAAGACAGTACAATATTTAAGCAGAGACAGATGGCTAAACCAATGGAAGGGAGTAGAGAGTCTGGAAACAGACCTATGCATATCTAGTAACTTGCAGAGGAGCCAAGGAAACATGGACAAATCAATAATGGTGCTCATACAGGTGGTTAGACACATGGGAAAAAAGTGGATTTCCTGCCTTACCTCTTAAACAAAAATAAATTCCAAGTAGTTTAAAGGCTTAAATATGAACAGCAAAACTTAAGAACATTTAAAGGAAAAAACAATAGAGTATTGTGTTTTAAAAGACCAAAAAAAAAGAATCATAAAGGAAAAAATTAATAAGTTAGACTACATTAAAATTAGAAATGTCTGCATATCAAATGGCAATATTAAAATAAAAAACATCAAAAAACAAGCCTTAGCCTGAAGGAAGATACCTGTAACCAATTTAAGGTAGAAGAGATCAATATCTAGGACAAGCAAGCCAATAGAAAAATAATAATGACCATAATATTAAAAGGTAATCATGGAAGAGAAAAGATATTCAACCTCACAAGAAATCAGGGAAACACATAAGAAAACTAAAACAAGTTAACATTTCACACCCATCTAATATTACCAAGTGTCAAGAAGTTTATGGAGTAATAAGAAATTGTATACACTATATTGACAGTATATTGGTACAATCACTTTGAAGAGTAATTTAACAATATCTAATGAATTTAGCTATGCACAGATCTTTTTTTACCCAGGTAATCCACTGGGACAGACTACTCATTTCATGGGCAAAATTATGACAGAAGAAAAGATCTGAAATTTGGGGGAAACAATGATGAAATATAGTCTTTGGTTTGGCAACAGGGTCCTCTTTAACCTGGCTCCAAGCAGAATTTCCTACTCAAACTCTATTCCATAGGCAATGAGGATCATTTGATGACTGATAAGCAGGAGGATGGCAAACTCAGAGCTGAGCTTTGGGAATTCAAACTTAGGACAGCAAGGAAACCTCTAAATGATATAAACTAAAGAGTGACATGACCAATACACATTTTGGAAAGATTCCAACAGAAAGTGATCATTCCACCTCTGTGTATTTGCTGCCAATCACAGTTGATGCTCAATAATAGGGCAGCGAAAGGGCAAAGGGACAAATGACCAGCAGAAAAGGTAGGTGAACAGAACACACTAGAAGGCAAATCGTAAGCTCTTCAATATGAAAAGTTTGTCCAACACAGACCAGATCACTGGAGAAAATACATTGGTAGAAATTAAGAAACAGAGTTGCTATGGGATTTTAAGATACTATGATAATTTGCTTGTGGCTGATGTTTACTTTCTATTAATAAAAAGTTCCTCTTACAGTAAAGCTTCTCCCTTTTTGCCAACAAACATTTTTGATATGAAAATTACGTATGTAAAAATGTTTCCCTTCTTATCACTCACATATTTTTTTTCACTGTCCTGCTATTTATGCAGCTCCTAAGAGAATAATCCATGGAAAAAGTACATCAATACTGGAGAAATGTAAATACAATAAAAGAGATACAACTCATATGCCCACCCTAATCTCACTTTGAAAATCAACCAAGATCCTTGCTATGATTTAATAATATTCTTTACAAAGATGTATAATCAAAAGAAATTTCCATAATCAAATCCCTAAAATAGTAAAAGCCTGTTTATTATAGATTATTGTCTATTAATATAAAAGATTATATTACAGAACTTACTATGTTGAGAGGAGTGATATCACATTCTTATTTTCTCTTAAACACAAAAGAAACTCAGTATACAGAAATGGGATATATTATAACTAACTCCAGTATATGAAAATTCTTCTCAGAATAGTACTAGAGCTATTGTCAGGTAGAATAGTATAAGAAGTGACTCAAATAGTTATTTTTACACCATACTTATTTCTTTGGCTTCTTTTCTTACAATAGCTGAAACTGAAAGAATATCTGAAATTTTTTTCCCAAAATTTATCATAAAGAACTACTGATTCCATTTACTAAGATACCATTCACCAATTTCTACATAATACTAGAACAGATTTCTGTTTTTCTATCTCAGATATACCATTGAGAGATGTATAAAATTCACCAGCTTTTAGACGAACATTTAAAAAAATTATATTCACATTAAGAAAAATGTAACAGTTCTCAAAATAGTGCTTTGTCTAAAATGTTTATTAGTTTCACTTTAGTGTTACTTTTTAGTATTTAATACCATATATTGACAAGTTCCTTGTTTATTTCCCTGCCATAAAAACCCTTAAACTTGGAAAGGAAAATTTAAGTACCATGAATTTGAGCTGTTGATTCGAATATCCTGCCTATGTGCTTCCTTTTGTTTCCCCAAAAAAATGGCATCAGTTAGCCCTTCTTGGCAAACAAATACAACGTCAGACTTTTGAATTTTCAGAAGAAAGTTTTCAGAAGATGTGCTTTCCATTTTCAGAAGATGTGCTTTTTCAGCTACACCTATAATCACAGAACTAATACAAAACCACTTTCTCCAAACACAGCAGGGGCTAGGTTTAGATACTGTCAATATTTTGTCCAAGCCCACTTCACAAATAGAAAAAGCTGGAAAAACAGAGCAGGCATGGGGAATCTTAGGTCACAGTTCTGTGTGTAATTATTGTCATGACTATTGTTATCATAAAATATATAGAATGCTAGCGCCACTAAGGAGCACAAAAAAAGAGCTGAACTTTTGACTTCAATTTTGTAACATTTTTCTCCATTATTCTTCTTGACCTATAACCAGCTTGTTTCTGCAGCTATAACAATAGGGGAAAAAACACTCATGCTCCATATGAATGTAGGAGTACCTTTTCTTTCTTTTTCTTCCTTTTCTGTAAGTGTCTCCTGAATACTCACTTCAGAAAATCACAGGATGACTTATTCATACAGGTATTTTCCCTCAAAAACAGCCTCTGCTGAGATCCCAGTAAAAAGGTATCATTATTAGAATCAAATAGAAATGCATTTTATGAGTTCATTAAAAAATAAATTAGGAAGACTACCATTTTCTTTCAAAATTGCTAACACGAGTCTATGAAAGAATGGGCCCTCACTTAAGGCTTTCAAATTTCTGACCAGGAAATCTGACCCTCCAGTGTTGTTTTGATTAGAAAATACTGCTTACCCAGTAAAGGATCACAACTCTGGAAGTGGAAGTAAATTCTCCCTATTTGTAGAGCTTCATTTTCCTCAGAGAGAAAAACATTTTTTGAATATCTAAGAGACATTATTTTAACTTTCTGACATTCTCAATTACCTTCCAGATAACAAAAAACAAAAATCTTTGGCATTTCAGCACTAAATAAAGAACATTGACATTTAACTTTCTGGGGTTTTTTAAATTATAAAGAGATTATAATTGTTAACATATTAATATGTTTATAAATATATTAATTCACCTATCCCATAGGCTACTACTAATGGAAATTTAACACACCAAGGATTTATAAACTCTTTGGTCAACTCATTTTATGTCTTTTGTTTTGCACAAAAGGACCTTAGCCAGAAATTTTGCTTTGTTTGTGTGGAAAATAATTTTTAATTGCTAATGGGAAACACGTGTGCTTTGAGTTGTTCCTTGCTCCACTGAAAGCCATGTTGCCATGAGCCTGTCATAACCTGTATTCTGATAATAGCCCCCATTTCCTACCATTGTCTCCTTTCATCTTGCAACTTTGAAATCTCCTCTAGGGTGGAAAAGCTATAACTTCTCTCCTTTTAAAAGTAATTCATGACCCTAATTTAATATATTTAAACTGTGGGCTAAACATTCAGATGATGCACCAGGGTTAAAACATCCAGCTTTTTTTCTCAAAGGGAGGCAGTTTCATAATGCTATGAATTAATTCTAGTACATTGTCAAGAAGAAACAAATAATTAAGTACCCACTGAAGCAAAACAAATACTCCAATATCAATACAGCACATAAAACCCCACAACTCATCAGGTAGTCTAGCGTGCTGGAATGCTTTCAACATAACTGACAGTAGCAGCCCCAGTTCTCAAGGTAATCTGGAAATTTTATCATGTATTGAAATGCAATTCCTTTTAAATGTTGAACCCTGCACATTTTAACAGCAGTTGTTTCACAGCCTCATGAATATCCCTGTTTATTCTGCTATCAAACCAGTCTAGACCCAGGAGAAAGGACCATAGACATCCAGGTCCAGCACTCTCTTCCTCTTCAGAAGGAGTCCTAATCAAAACCGCTCAACATTCATAAAGAACTGAAATTATAAGGCAAACAACAGTGGAGTTTTACTCACTTATGACAACTGTGGCTGAAGATATGATGAATCCCCTCATTAACCAAAAGCAAAACAAGAATTAATGAGTAGAAGCAGTAGAGTTTGGAGACAGGCTGAAATTTTGGGCCTCTCTTTCTCATTGAGTTATCCTAAATGCCTAGTTCAGTGTCTACACATAGTAGGCATTTGTTGGATGAATGAATGAATGAATGAATATGTTTGAATCCTACATTGGCCCCAATTCTAAAACTAGTTTATGATAGCTTTTCTTATCTTGGAATTAAAATGCATTAAACTTCCATGGTATATCTTCAGGAACTAGGAACCCGAAATAAACTCTTTCTCCCTCTCCATCAACCTTCCCATGACTTTAATTCAGTTATTAGGTTTGGCCTATATATGCTTGCATCCAAGCTTTTACATGCTTTATTAGTTAGAGAAACCCTAGTTGCTGTAACAAATAAAACCAAAAATTTCAGAGACACTATTTAATTAAAATTTCTTTCTTACTCACCTAATAATACTGAGCAAAACAGGAGGAGCAGCCCTTCCATGAGGTCATAGGAACTCAAGATCACATAAATTTTGCCATCTTTACCTCAGAGCTTATACGTTCATCCTGGGGGTTCTTACCTTCCCAACTAGCTGGTGGGATTCTTTCCTGCCTGGAGAAGAGTGTGACAGAGGCTTTTATGAGTCAGACTTGAAAATGATGTGCATCACTTCCAATTACTTTCTATTTCCTAAAACCCAATCAATGGCTGTATCTAATTGCAAGAGAGTTCTGGAAAATGCAGTCCCCAGTTGAGCGGCCACTTTCTCACAGACAGCACTACAACATGTCAGGTGCGGGCAAGGACAGTTCCATGTCTCTTTCACACGTTTCCTCGTCAGAAACAGGAGATCTAAGGCAACCTGGGACCATGACTGGACGCTCCTGCCTGATACTGTCAACCTCGGGTTACCTATAAGTTACCTTTGAGACACATGTTGAACAAGAAACTATGGAGAGACTCAACATGACTGAAAACTATTGTTTTTTTTTTTTCATTTGCTATAAGTAATTTTGAAAATAAATGCTAATTGTGATGTCACCCAGAAGCCATCCAGTGTTACAATTCAGCTTACAATATGATTTCCAGGTCCCATGTGACTACTAGTTCAGATGCATAGGAAGTGGTAGTAGAAATGAACTTTTTAATCTCCTGGAGTGTAATATGTGATTTCCAAAGCACTTCCAGTTTAAATCAGTGAAAAAGTGGGTCTTTAATACAGTCACAGATTTCATACTTAGAAGGGTTATGTGCCATAAACATGTTCCTATTCATTTTCTCCCGAAGAGTCTGATCATAATCTTAGCAGAAACTTGTGGTTCTGGCTGCCAAATTTAAAGAGTTTCACAAAGGTATTTTAAAAGGCTTTAGTGACAGCAGCCTCTGTCTCTGACCCTTTTCTTTTTGCTGGCAATTCTAAGAGGACTAAATAGATCTAATGAAACATTTTGAACCCTTTCAAGTGGTCAGTAATCCAAAGGAAAGGCACTAGTTAGAAAGCATTATTGCCTACGTTATTTCAAAAAGACTGAGTAGAGCACTAGGTTATAATCTTCTGATAAATTCAGTCTACATTTAAGGAAAATCATCTGACACAGAAAAAAATTACAAAGACTAGTCAGCTGCCTCTTCTATTGAACAAAACTGAAAAACAAAGTAATTTTCAAGAGTGGCAACTGGAGGTAAAATATTTGCCATGGTAAATGGTAAAAGTAAGATTTAAATTTTTCTAGGCACAGATTAAAAGTTATAATCATTGAACCTTCTTTATATGTCACGCAACAACTCATTCATTAATTTCAGACAGAATGAAGGGATTCAGGAAACCTCTCACGTCTCCATACAACACATCACTAACTGCTTTTGCAATATTTTCTACCCACTCACCTGAATTATATGCATGTTATTGTAAAGTATTTCTCTCTCTGAAATTCACAACAGCAAAAAATCTATATATGAACTCTAATTTTATGTGAATTTAACAGTGATTTGGTTAAGTATAATTAAGGGCACCAAGACTGGAAAAGAAAAAAGTGTGCTAACAGAGCTGACAATATTTTGTGCATAGCAACTTGGTCCAATTTAACTTTTGATCAATAGTGGTGCTGGGGAGTGAAGAGAAAATAGACTGAGCATATCAATTAAACATTGATCTGAAATAATAGGAGCCATTGTAGATGGACCTCAACCACATTTGAATAATGTGATTTTCTAAAAGGCCAATAGAGCTCCTGGTTATCTACAGGCTCTACTTTTACATCAGGTTTAGAAAACTGCAGACACAGTGCTGGTGTGCACAACATATAACATTTTCCATTTTGCATTTTGTGATCTGAAAGAGATGCTCCATTCGGATGAACAATGCAGTGAATGACAAGTACTCTCAGGAAGATAACCACACGCTGTGGATTTATTTTCACTTGTGAGGCTGCTCCAACAGGTATTGCAACTGCGTTTCCCAGGTAATCTCTTGGGGACTCTCCAACCAGCTGCTCAGCCACCTTGTCTACCCTTTTCAACATAACACATTATGGTACCAACAAAAGTTGATCCCCATAAGATAGCAGCAATATAAACTCGGAAAACTCTTTCTCCTCTCTATATTTACAATTTTGTTCTCTAGGTTAGCATGGCATTACACCTGCTTATTCTTGTTAGCCACTCAGGGAAAAATGTCATCCTATAATCTTGTTCTAGTCTGTTTTTCATTTCATATATAAATATTATGCCCAGTGAGCCTGGAGTAGCAGGAGTATAAGCAAGAATATATTCTTGTTCCAAATCACTCAATGTTATATTGATTGGAGGGACTTTAACTTTCTCACGTGAAGTATTGTGAAATATACTACACAAACTAATTATTTAAACCAACAATCTTAGTGAGATAATTCAGTATCTTTGTTATTCTGAAAAACCTCCACAATAGATATATGATACTTCACATATAAATTGTAAGTACACTAATTACAATGCAGGGGGAAAACCAGCCTTTGTTTTGTAAATGCCTAATAATATTGAGCATCTGAGCATTCCAAATGTACACATTAGGTATTGATTAAGCAACAAGTCTCTTTGTCAGGTTATTTACAGAGGCCCAGAGAAACAGCCTTCCTCAGGTATTTCCTTTGACCATAATTCTCCAATCTAGTCCAAAATGTGTAATCACTAAACTTAAAATTTAAACAAGGGGAGAAAGCAAAACAAATTGATGTCTACGTTTACAGACCAAACTAATTTTGCTTAATTATCTTGGACAAGACTAATCAAATAAAGTCACTATTTTATACTATGAGGCATTTTACCTATCTATATAAAGACAGGCTTGGGTTGAATTATGGAGAAGCACAAAAAGGACATCAGTAGCTCTTTATAAGCTGCCTTTAAGAAAGCTATAGAGCATTGAAAGTTGTATATACCACCCTGAAAATAGTAGGACACTATCTAGAAAGAGGGAGAGAAAAAGAATATATAAAAGGAAAATAAAGGATGACATACAACAGTAATATGGCCAATGATGATCCTGTGATTTTAAAAAATCTTCTTTTTAAGTGGCTGTATTATCAGTCATGCTATGATTATGCATCAATTGAATTCTAGTTATACTAGTCATAGAACTAACTAGTAAACTCAGGGAAAAGATCTAAAATGAGTAGAAGTAAAGGAGCAAAATTATTGGAACTATTTCTCTCCCTATTCTTACTCCATCAGGAAAGAAATACTCTGGGACTTCCCTGGTGGCACAGTGGTTAAGAGTCTACCTGCAAATGCAAGGGACATGGGTCCGAGCCCTGGTCCTGGAAGATCCCACATGCCTCAGAGCAACGAAGCCTGTGCACCACAACTACAGAGCCTGCACTCTGGAGCCCGCGTGCCACAACTGCTGAAGCCTGCGGGCCTAGAGCCCATGCTCTGCAACAAGAGAAGCCACTGCAATGAGAAGCACGCGAACCGCAACAAAGAGTAGCCCTGCTTGCCGCAACTAGAGAAAGCCCGCACAGAGCAGCGAAGATCCAACGCAGCCAAAAATAAAATAAATAAATTTATTTTTTAAAAAAAGAAATATTCTGGGAAGATGGTGGCCACATCATCTTCCTAAATGTGGAAGTTTTTGCATCTTCCTAAATCTTCATGTAAAGTATCTAGATACAAAGAAATATTCATATACAGCATTTGTTTAAGAAGGCCCATAAAGAACAAGGCATCCCCACACACCCTAAATTGCAAAACAAATGGGGACCAAACACCAAAAACCACAAGATCTGCATGGTATCAGTGTTTGTGAAGGAGAAAGCAAAGGAAAACAATAAGATGTCTGACAGCTGTGAGCATACGAAATGCTAATAATAGGCAACACATGCTCACTGGAATTATGACAAGTGAATCTGAGAACAGTATCTGAAACTGGAAGAGATTTTGTCCAATCTGACAGTGGGAGAGTCCAAGGAAATTGTATTAAGAACAAAGGAGCTAGGGCAGTCTAGACCCTATGAAACTGATCAAACAGGGTTTTCTTCTGAAACAGAGCCCATGCTGAAAAGAAACTTCTAAGAACTGAACCAAATTTTACAGAACAAGGGAAATAAAAATGAAGGGAAGTAAATGTCCAGATGAAGCAGATGCAGCAAATCGCAGAAAGCAAGCCACCAGTTTATGAACAGTACTCGGAAACAATGAAAGGAGGAGCACTGTGAAGTCAGAAAAGCAGTATTAGCAATAAGATAAGATAACTAAGGTTTTGAGTTACCTTTTCCTATAACAGGAACCAGGGCTTCTTGGACAGATGGTTGATTCCATGTCTACGGCAGGATATGTACAAGATGAGCCTGATATACCTTGTCAAAAAAGAAGCAAAGATTACTAGAAACATGGCAAAAAGACTCAGTAACCAACTTTATGAGGTTTCCACCAGCCAAAGATAGGATAATTTAGCTTCAATAAAGAAAATAATTTTCATGTATTGAAATAAATAAATAAATCCATTCATAATATTTAAATTAATTATTAAAGTTTAAATGATCACCTTCAAAGGATGGTAAATAAAGAGAAAGAATCAAGCATTTATTCTGCCTTTCCTATGTGACTATACCACTGGTTAACCAAATAATAGATGAAGGGCATTATCTGTTTATAAGAATATTCTAAAAAATAAGTTTTTAAATGATCTCCTTCAAAGGATGGTAAATAAAGAGAAAGAATCAAGCATTTATTCTGCCTTTCCTATGTGACTATACCACTGGTTAACCAAATAATAGATGAAGGGCATTATCTGTTTATAAGAATATTCTAAAAAATAAGTTTTTAAATGATTGACTATCCCCATTTGCAACCACCCTGCACTCAATGAATTAATGTATTTATATATTATCAATGTCTGCTAACAAAAACAGAGATAACCAGATATATGTCCCTTCTATAGTCTTGCCAAAGTGTCATATGTGAGGCTGATCAGCTCTCTGGATCCTGCTGCCAATTTTCAGGAAATAGAGAGGCAAGAAGAAACATGTTAACTTAGCCAAGAATATACAGTTAGCAGAATTCAGACAACAGGAAACTTGACAATTCAAATTGTCTAGGTCCTTTAACAAGAAAATTATAAGGAAAAGAAAGGAATAAGGTAGGCGTGGGGAGAAGGCCTGTAGATTAAAGGAGAATCTACAGACATCTTTTTTTGTTTTCTTTTTCTTTGGCTGCGTTGGGTCTTCATTGCTAAGCGCAGGCTTTCTCTAGTTGCGACGAGTGGGGGCTATTCTTCACTGCAGTGTGCGGGCTTCTCATTGCTGTGGCTTCTCTTGTCACAGAGCATGGGCTCTATGCATACGGGCTTCAGTAGTTGTGGCACACAGGCTCAGTAGTTGTGGCTCATGGGCTGTAGAGCGCAGGCTCAGTAATTGTGGTACAAGGGCTTAGTTGCTCCGAGGCATGTGAGATCTTCCCGGACCAGGGTTCGAACCCATGTCCCTGCACTGGCAGGTGGATTCTTAACCACTACTTCACCAGACATCATTTTTTAATGGAAAATACTAAGATATAGTGTATAAGGATACACTCTTGGGTGGTAAAACTATTCTTAAAAATGTAAGGTCATTATTACTGTAAAGGTCAGGGAGAGGGAGTAAAAAGTAGGGAGTGTTTGTAACTGGGTCAGGCCTCACCCAGGGGTTCCTGGGGTGGCTGGTAAGGTTCTGTCTCTTGGCCTGGGTGGTAATTACAAAGATGTTGGCTTTAAATAATTCACTAGCTGAAAACGATATTAAGAAAAGGAAAACTGAAAGAAAAAAAGGAAAGAAAAGAAAAGCAACGGCAGACCCATGTTCACAGGAAGATGGTAGAAACTATGAACAGGTTTGTTCTGTCTACTCAATCACAAAGGGACTGAACTAAAACTTCCACCTTCAACCTCCAGTGAAACCTTCCAGGATACAGAAGCAGAGGCCAGCAGCAACCCTTTAGTAGACAGTGCCCTATTTGCCCCAAATCTCTGTGCGTTCAGCTTTCTTGTCACAGCATTTTTGCAGGACTGTGTTGCAGCACTCACTACAAACCCCATGATCAAGTAATAGAAAAACTGCTCTTGGAAAATTATACTTTGTATGGACACGAAGAAAAGAATTAGCCTCAATGTTCCATCATCTCATGTAAAAAACAAGAAGTTGGAAATGTTTCAGATGATTTTATTTTATTTTATTGTTTTTTTCTTTCTATATTCCTAATTTCTGTAACAAAAAAAAAAAGCTTTGGCATGGCAATATATTGTTATGTATTCTATAACAATATATGAAAGTATAATTTGATGGAGTGACAGTTTTGGAGCCTGAAGCAAGTACAAATGTTTAACATTAGACAGAAGAAGATGAGAGAGATGGAAGCCAATTTCTTGAGTTGAATCAGACACCACATTACAGTTGTTACTCTTTGGCTTCTCCCCACAGGTTTACCTGGCCACTAAATGTCTTATTGTGGAAGGGAGCCACAGCACGGTCTGTCTACCATGGTCTGATGGGGTCCCATGGAGGTCTTTCACCACCCTGCCTTCCACTCTGAGGGAATCTGAACATCAGCTGGAGAGGGGGAAGAGAAGAGCATCTACCACCTCTTTGGGCCATGAAGCACATATACCAGAATCTTTTAAAATGCTCAATTAGTTATTTACTGTTTGTTCAAACTATACAGAGTCTACAGTGGGAGCAGAGATCTAGGAGGTTTCCTGCAAAGGAATCACAGTCCTACCTATGGCATGGGACCACATTCCTTAGCTCTTGGGGACAGCATGTGAGCTCTCCCTTTACCAACCAGAAGAGGCTCTCACCCAGATGCCTCCACAAACTCTCTCCTACTGCCATTCACTCCTTTTAACCCCTCACCCTCCACACCCCAATCCTAGGTCCCATGTTCTCTTCTAGTTGGCCTCCAGAGAAGAGCCTTAATCCATCCTTTCTTCCTCTGGTTCTCTCATTGCAGGCAGAAATGATACTTTGGATTCTCCACAGTGGCCTGACCTTCAAGTAGAATATTCAAAAAGCAACCAAGCAGCCCTGTAGCAGGAAAGAGAACCTCCTGCTGGCATACCTCCTCAACCTTGTTTTGCTAAAGGACTAGCTTTTCCTTCCCCAGCTTTGAGTTACATTACAAAACACCTCCATTCAGGGCTTTAGCCTTCGCATCCAGGGAAGGAGTTGGGGTCACCACAGAGCTAATGAAAAGGGAACCTGGGTATATGTAACAACAAAAGTGTCAGACTTATATCATATACATTTATATATACAGGCTTACCATACCTTCTGTTTAAGTCCGTTACTTGAAAAGCATAATGGAAATCCCCAGGAAAACAATATTAAAGGGAAGATTATGAAGGGTAAAGAACCTCTGCTGTAAGGAAAGATAGGAGTGAGTTTCCAGAAGCTTGGTTTTAGGAGGCCTATATGAGTCTCCAAGAGAGCATATGGTCACAGGGAGAGTTGTTTCAAATAGGGCGTTGAAAACATCAGCAAAAGTTATGAGTAGAAAAACTAGTATATAGTAACCTAACCAATAAATAGTTGTTGAATGACTGAAAGAATTATTAAAAAGATAGTAGGGTTGATGACACACGCCACAATTCAAATGTGCAAAACATGATAATTATTTTCTACAAAGAATCTCATCTTGCTTTTGAGTCCACTCAATAGAAACAACAATCTCCAACTCCTCAATGAACATAAACCAGTCTCTGCCAGTTTCAGCCAATGCTTTTCAGGTATTATCTCAGTGGCTTCGGGATTTAATCTCAGTAAATGATATCTTTTTTCTCCCTCCTTCTGATGACCTCCTCCCCAGGGACTTTCTAAGTCCTTGCAGACTTGAGGCAGAGATGTTCTGGCACTAATGTGCTCTGGTCTGGCTTGTCCAACTGACTGGGCAGTCTGCAGGAGTGAGGCTGGTCCCACTTGTCTCCAACTCATGCTCACTATGGAAATGGGCAGACCCTTCTCCAGACTCCAGTCACACGGTCCCATACTCTGCAGCCTCCTTGTCCTGACCCCATGCCTCCTCTAGTCCTCCTAACATTTGTGCACCACCTACAAGTGCCACAAGAAATTTTGGACTCCCAAATGACACACACAAGCCATGGGAACCAGAGGTGCTGGCATAGGCTCATTTGCCTAGAATCTTCTACAGGCATTTGCCTAGAATCTTCTTCAATTCTGCAAACTAAATACTCCGAGTGTTTGACTTCACAAAAGAGGTTGCAATTTCCTCAGGCTATCCTGAGAAACAAAAATGGCCCTTGCTCCAGGATTCTCCAAACTTCCCTGTTCCTCCCTACTCTTTGCCTTCTTCCCAAAATTTGCCTGTGGGGGAATAGATTCAGCAGTGAAGACACTCAGCCTGAATTTCCTTATCTTCCCTCACTAGACCCCTGGATCAAAAGATCTTTTCTTCTTCCCTTTGGGCACAATGCTTATTTGCATCACCATTCTCCATTGGTATTACAGGGATATTTATTCTTACTCCGTAGGTTGTTGTAAAAATTGAATAAAATAATATGCAAAGCTTCCCTGCCTATTTGGTGCCCTCCTAATTTTACCCCAATAATCTTCTTGGAGACTTATGTGCCCAAACATACAGACACACGTCCAGGATCCCACAGTGAGTCAAAGACAGAACAAGGACTAAATGCCAAGATTCCTGACATTTAACTAATCTTCTCAAAAGATTTCCCACAATACAAACTGCTGTTTTAAGAGTTGAAAAAAATAGGAGGTGGGGATATTTGTTTATTCTTTCAGGGAACAAACATCTACTGAGAAACTCCCATATATAAGGCACAGCACTGTTTACTAGGGGAAGAAGAAGGCAGTGGGGCAGTGAGCCGTCAAATTCACAAAGAAGAAAAGGCCCTTCAGTATGCCCAGGAGAACTTTGAACATCTGACATTGCTAGAGCATTCTAGCAAGATTCCAGGCTGGGGAGGTAAGACGTTTAATCGGGAGAGCCTGAGGCCACCCTAGTGAGTTCTAACTTCAGTTGAGGGGAAATGTGATTGGCAATATATCGTTCTGGTGACAGCGCAGAAAATAGCTTTAAGGAGGGCAAGGTTAGAGTCTGAGAGAGCATTTTACAGGCACTTATAGTAATCTAGTCCAGGTATTATATGGGCTAGAGTTAAGAGTAGTAATAGGGATACAGGGGAGAAAAGATACAAAAAAATGAAAAGATATAAAAGTGTCAAAATTGGCAATACTATTTCTACTCTTTTTTTCTTTCTTTGAAGCCACGGTTAAGATTTTCTTATAGGGTTTCCCTGGTGGCGCAGTGATTGAGAGTCCGCCTGCCGATGCAGGGTACACGATGCAGCCCCATTATATTTTTAATCGGTTGTTATTTTTATATGGAAAAGCTACTTATTTTTGTATATAAATTTTGTCCTCAGTCACATTACAATGATTATGATTAAGAGGCTGTGAGGGGCTTCCCTGGTGGCGCAGTGGTTGAGGGTCCGCCTGCTGATTCAGGGGGCACGGGTTCGTGCCCCGGTCCGGGATGATCCCACATGCCGCGGAGCGGCTGGGCCCGTGAGCCATGGCCCCTGAGCCTGCGTGTCCGGAGCCTGTGCTCTGCAACGGGAGAGGCCACAACAGTGAGAGGCCCACGTACCGCAAAAAAATTAAAAATAAATAAATAAATAAATATATATATATATATATATATATATATATATATATATATATAGGAAGAGTAAGAAAAAAATCAACAAAAAAAGATTAAACATAATATGCTTAAAAAATTTAGACAAGGAAAACATGAAAATGCAACTGAAGAAACTAAAAGGAAGATTCCCCTAAAAAAAGGTATAACATGCTCTTGGGAGGAAACATCAATTCTAAGTTAATCTAAAAATGTATAGGTTCTATAGAACAATAACAATAAGCTTCTTTATTAAGAACTACTCTAGTTGATGTTCAAAACTCATATGGAAAAATAAAAGGGAAAGAAAAACCAAGACAATTTTGAATAGTGGGGGGTTTTACAATAAGATATTGAAACATTTAAATCTACAGTAAGTAAAAATGTGTGGTAGTAAAATGTAAATAGATCTACGAACTACCTTGAAATAGACCAAAATGGAATTTAATATGTAATAAAGTGACATTTTATGATAGGAAAAAATCCACCATGACTTAAAAGAGAAACTAAAAATTGGCCAAAGTAATATAGCAACATACATCATAGGTAAATGTGTATATAAAGGTCTTCTATAAATCAATAAGATAATATCTAACATTCCAAAAGTGTGGTAAGTGAAGGACATGAACCACTTTAAAAAGAAATTCAGGGGCTTCCCTGGTGGCGCAGTGGTTGAGAGTCCACCTGCCAATGCAGGGGACACGGGTTCGTGCCCCGGTCCGGGAAGATCCCACATGCCATGGAGCGGCTAGGCCCGTGAGCCATGGCCGCTGAGCCTGCGCGTCCAGAGCCTGTGCTCTGCAATGGGAGAGGCCACAACAGTGAGAGGCCCACGTACCGCAAAAAAAAAAAAAAAAAAGAAATTCAAATGGCACTTCAGTATACCTAGAAATGTTTAGCATTTATTGTATCAATAAAAAGAAAACTTAAAACTATCAAATACCATTTTTACTTATAATTTGGCAAATATCAAAAAAGTTGAAAATCTTTGTGTGGCATGAGTGTGGAGAAATATATACTTGCATACTTTGTTCATGGGAATGTAAATTGTACTTTTTGTATAAGAAAATACTCTCACTGTAGGGAACTTTGGAAACATTTATAAAAAATAACTATGTGTATACTATTTTGGCTGAGCAATTTTACTTCCAGAAATTATTTTTCTCCATATACATGCACATGTGTGCAAATACAAACTTTTGAAGCTATTCACTGCATCACTATTTGAAATGGGGAAAAAAATTTAAAACAATCATCATAATGAGAGAGTTAAACTACGACTCATGTATACAATTTAGTATATAGCTCTTAAAAAGATATTTACAGTTGACCCTTGAACAGCACAGTTCCCCTTACACGCAGATTTTTTTCAATAGTAAATACTACAGCACTATATGACCCGTGGTTGTTTGAACTCATAGATGCAAACTGTGAATACAGAGGAACCAAGTATACAGAGGGCCAGCTATAAGTGGATTTTAGACACTGTGAGGGCCAAAGCCCCGAACCCCCACATTGTTCAAGGGTCAACTGTACAACCTTATATGTACTAGCATTGAATAATCTCAACTAGATGTCCTTAAGGAAAAAAAAAAGTAACAAGGTTTAGAACAGTCTGTATAATATACTACATTGTATAAAAAAAGGATATAGCAGAGTGGTTAGGTCCAGCTTAGATTCCTAAGCTCTGTCACTTCTAGGCTCTGCCACTTGCTAGCTGATCTTCAGCAAATGAATTAACTTTTCAGTTCCTCAGTTTATCAATACGTAAAGTGGGCATAATAGTCCCTAGGTCATAGAGCTGTTGTAAGAATTAAGTAAATTAATATATAAGTAAGGCAAAGACTGCTAGTTGATCACCAAACACATTTCCTCTTCTTCCTGGTACACACTGGACTATATTGGCCAGCCTCGCAGTGAGGGTGAGGATGTGACTGAATTCTAGCCAGTAATTGGCAGACATGGCCCATAAAAGCCTTTTACGTGCTATCTTCTATGCTCTTTGCCCTTTGCCAGGTCAGTCTCAAAGACACAGACTGAAACTGCAAGGCCTCTGTCTATGGAAGGTCCCTTAAAGACTGGCTGTGGTCACCACACACTCACTGATGACTTTAGATAACTTTCTGTTGGGTTTGAAGAATAATAACTTTTAGGGTCAATTGTTACAGCAGTCTTTTATTAAGTGTTTGCTGCTATTACCATAATTATTACTGTTTCTGTTATTAGCACATATCTCTGAAAGATACACAAGAACTTAATAATAGAGTTTGCCTCTTGCAAAAGGGATGGTGAGGCCTTTTGAACCTCTTGAATTTTGTGCATCTGCATGTCCTGTATGCATATATCACATCTGTATTAGCAGACTAGCTTGTACTGCACTGTGATCAACTAGCCCTGAAATCTCAGAGTCTTAACACATCAGCGGTTTCTTTCTCATTGACGTCAGAGTCTGATGTGGAGCAGGAGTCTCTACTGCCTGCAGCTCCTCCACAGGGTGACTCAAGAACACAGACCATTTCCATCTGCCAACTCCTTCATTTACTGCAGTACTGATGGGAGAAAGAGGGATGGAAAAGGTACAGCCTCTCTTAACTGCCATCACCGCTCACATTTCAGTGACATGACCTCACTGAGATGTGGGACCTGGGCAATGTAGTTTAGCCATGTGCTCTCAGAAATTAAATACCCTGATGAACACTTGTGCTTCCCCATGATGTCTTGAAACTCTGACAATCAGGAAGAAACAGGCTGAGGGTACTTTCTTGGCCATTTGCCATCTCACAATGTTTCCTTTAACAGATTTAAGAAATTGCCCCTAGAAAAGTACGATAGTGCAAGGCTTAGGCCGTTCCAGGTCCATCAGATACTTGATATGATACAACAAATTAAAAAGATTAGAGTTTAGGAGTTCTTCAGTCTTTGTATCTTACATTCTGTTGTAAATATGCATTCTATTTTAATCTCTTTATTCAGGAGTTGAGGAAGCTCACCTCTCAGCTTTCCAAATGAAAGAGTTAAGGCTGTTCAGATGTTTTCACTGGCAATTTTCTAGAATACAGGAAAAGAAAGGCAGGTCACCTCAAGAGAGAGAAGCAGTGACCAAGTTATACTGACAGCACTTGGCCGTGGACAAGCCTCTTTTTGCTCAACTCTCTCAGGACTTTTTTTTTTAATTGGAGTATAATTGATTTACAATGTTGTGTTAGTTTCTGCTGTACAGCAAAGTGAATCAGTTATACATATACATATATCCACTCTTTCTTAGATTCTTTTCCCATATAGGTCATTACAGAGTATTGAGTAGAGTTCCCTGTGCTATACACTAGGTTCTTATTAGTTAACTATTTTATATATAGTACTATGTATATGTCAATCCCAATCTCCCAATTTTTCCCTCCCCCCACTTCCCCCCTTAGTAACCATAAGTTTGTTTTCTACATCTGTGACTCTATTTCTGTTTGGTAAATAAGTTCATTTGTACCATTTTTTTCAGATTACACATATAAGTGATATCATATGATATTTGTCTTTCTCTGTCTGACTTACTTCACTCAGTATGACAATCTCTAGGTCCATCCATGTCACTGTAAATGGCATTATTTCATTCCTTTTTTGTGGCTGAGTAATATTCCATTACTGTGGTATATACGTACAACATCTTCTTTATCCATTCATCCTTCAATGGACATTGAGGTTGCTTCCATGTCCTGGCTATTGTAAATAGTGCTGCAATGAATGTTGGGGTACATGTATCTTCGAATTATGGTTTTCTCCAGATATATGGAGTGGGATTGTTGGATCATATGGTAGCTCTACTTTTAGGTTTTTAAGGAACCTCCATACTGTTCTCCATAGTGGCTGTATCAATTTACATTCCCACCAAAAGTGTAAGAAGGTTCCCTTTTCTCCACACCTTCTGCAGCATTTATTATTTGTGGATTTTTTGATGATGGCCATTCTGACCAGTGTGAGGTGACACCTCATTGCAGTTTTGATTTTCATTTCTCTAATAATTAGTGATGTTGAGCATCTTTTCCTGTGCCTCCTGGTCATCTGTATGTCTTCTTTGGAGAAATGTCTATTTAGATCTTCTGCCCATTTTTTTTTTTTTTTTTTTTGCGGTACTTGGGCCTCTCACTGTTGTGGCCTCTCCCGTTGTGGAGCACAGGCTCTGGATGCACAGGCTCAGTGGCCATGGCTCACGGGCCCAGCCACTCTGTGGCATGTGGGATCTTCCCAGACCGGGCCACAAACCCGTGTCCCCTTCATCGGCAGGCAGACTCTCAACCACTGCGCCACCAGGGAAGCCCTGATGGAGGGTTTTGAGTGAAGGTGCCATCCCCCCCATCGCAGGGTGCTGATGGATGGGCTGGGTCAGAAAGAGTCATGCCCTGAGACAGGCTATTCAGAGAAAGATGAACAGGTAGTGATGGTCTCCTGGAACAACCTGTAGACGCTTCACAGATGCCATTAGAAACAACTGGACCCAAGAATGTGCAATGGAATGGTGCTGCAGGTCCTGGTGGGTTGACACCAGAGATCGGCCCCAGATGCCCACAAAACTGTTGCCCTGGGCCCTTTCGGCTTCTGGAGGCTACAGACAGGAGACATGAGCAGGTGCAGGTGCAATTTATTCCCCCTTCTGGCCTCAGATGGTCCCTCCACTGCCTAACATTTGGTCCAGAGCCTGTTCCCATGGACCTGGCCAGGTCTCTGGGACATGACACCGCTGCACTGTGACTGGGACGGGGCGGTCCAAGAGCACTGGGGTTTGCGTGATAGGTGGTGTGAGCTAGATTCCTTAGGGCCAAGTTTGGGACAAGGGGTCTCCAGCGCCCCAGGGCACCATGTGTTTCTCATCCCAGGACGCCCCTGCGGACCATCCTAGAACTCCCAAGATGCTCTGAGATGGGGTTTCCTCTGGGAAGAGTGGTGGTGGCTGCAATGTTTTGGTCCTGATTCTGCCATTCCCTGAGCACCCCTGATTTCTGACAGCATCTCAGCCCATCCCCTCCCTGCCCCTTCATCAGAACCCACACTTAGTCCCCCCACACACCCCAAGTCACATAGTGCACACTATGGGCTCCAATTCAGCTATGTTTGCCCTCCTGTAAAGAAGAAAAAGAGGAGGAAGGAGGAGTATTTCCTGGGTTTTAAGTCACAAATTCCTTAAAATAATGTATTACATATTCCAAAACATTAACAAATTTTCATTTTTTTTAAATGAATACGTGACACTGAAAACTAAATGTAGATACTGATAATTGGATCGTACTTCACTCTCTCTCCCTCTATGGCAGAGGCATTTCCAGCTGTTCTCTCCCCATTTCCTTGCCCCCATGTAGTAGGCAGAGCCAAGTGACTAGTTCTTGCCAAAGGTCTATGAGCAGAAGTAATGTGTGTCATTTCCAGACCAAAGTATTTGGGAGCCAGTGCACAGCTCTTTTGGAAAGGAGCTGCTCTAGAGAGTCACCAGATCTGGAGTGCATTTTGCATGACTGAGGAGTAAACTTTTATGTGTTAAGTCACTGACATTTGAAGACATGTTTGTTACCACAACCTAACCTAGCCTAAACTAAGCTAATTCTAATTATTTAATACATCTGAAGAACCTATTCCAGTATAATTTAATTAACCATACATGATAAATTATATATAAATATGCTAGGTAGATATGACTGCATATCTATGTCTGTATAAAGTAGATACACAATATAAATAGTAAAAGTCAGACACAGAATAAGAAAATAAATAAAGGATTATCTTTCCAGAAGTTTCCAAACTAGTTTCAACACACATTTATTTTATTTCAATAAATATTTATTGAGTGCCTTTTATGGACAAAGCATCTGCTAGGTAGATGGCTGCAAAGATGAATAAGAAAAAACCCTGCCCTTGCAGGTCAGACCAGTGAAGGAGACAGACAAGCTCACCTCCAATTACAAAACTTATGTGTAGAGTCAAGCAGAAGTGAACATGAGGTAGAGAGACATTTAGCTCAGACTAGGACAATACTGGGAGTTTTCCCCAAGGAAGTGATTTCTAAAGAGCAGTAGTTAGGCTGATTCTAGTTCTTTGCTTTTTACAGAGGAAAACATTTATCAAATCTTGAAGTTACTTTTCTATTCATGTGGAATTTGATGTGTGTAAAGTAGTCTACTTTTGAAGAAATTGGGGGGAAAATACTGACTTCATAGTTCTTAGATTTTTAATTTTCTTTAGGTAATCAGGAATAAACATAAAACTCTTATCAACTCCCATTGTGGAGCCAAATCATTGTGAATCCCATCCTTGACATGCATTTACCATATATGTAATCTCCCTCTGCACATTTATTTATTATGCTTTTTTAAAATATATTTATTTTATTTATTTTTGGCTGTGTTGGGTCTTTGCTGCAGTGCAAGGGTTTCTCATTGCAGTGGCTTCTCTTGTTGCAGAGCACGGGCTCTAGGCCCGCAGGCTTCAGTAGCTGTGGCTCGTGGACTCTAGAGAGTAGGCTCAGTAGTTGTGGCACGTGGGCTTAGTTGCTCCACGGCCTGTGGGATCTTCCCAGGCCGGGGCTCGAACCATGTCCCCTGCATTGGCAGGCGATTCTTAACCACTGAGCCACCAGGGAAGCCCCATTTATTATGCTTTTAAAGCACATGCTTATAACCTATATTTCTATTCTTCGTATAGATTATGGGCCCGTATCACCATTGCTTATATTGTCTTTTGTATTTAGGGTGTATGGCTCAACAGTTTAGTATAGTGGCCAAGAACCTGGGTTTTGTAACCTGCTTCCCAAATCCCAGTTCTGGCCTTAACTAGGTGTGCGATCATAGGAAAATTACTAAAATCAGTGTGCTTCTGTTTCCTCACCTGTGGAGAGGATATTATAATAGAACCTACCTCACAGAGATGTTATGAGAATTAAATGAGTTGATGTATATAATCCACCTAAAGCAGTAAACGCTTGATAAATTAGTTAATATTATGAGTATTGTTTGTTGTTAATTCTGCAGAGGTTTTTTTTTTTGTTGGAGGTAACTCTGTTTTCAGTTGAATTTATAGTGCCATCTTAAAATTAGATACTTAACCTTGTGTGGTAGTGAGGCAGTAAAAATAACAAAGTTATTTTACAACTGGAAGTTGTAACGTGTGGGGAATGTTGTCAATAACCTTTAATTATATACAATGGAATATTAACCATAGAAAGGAATGAAATAGTACCATTTGCAGAGATGTGGGTGGATAGAGATTGTCATACAGAGTGAAGTAAGTCAGAAAGAGAAAAACATCATATAATATTGCTTTTATGTGGAATCTAGAAAAATGGTAGAGATGAACTTATTTGCAAAGCAGAAATAGAGACACAGGTGTAGAGAACAAACTTATGGCTACCAAGGAGGGAAGGGAGGGATGGGATGAATTGGGAGACTGTGACTGACATATATGCACTAACATGTATAAAATAGATAACCAGTGAGAACTTACTGTATAGCACAGGGAACTCTACTCAGTGCTCTGTGGTGACCTAAATGGGAAGGAAATTGAAAAAAGAGTGGATAAGTATGTATAAGTATGACTGACTCACTTCGCTGTACAGCAAGAAACTAAGACAACATTGTAAAGCAACTATACTCTGATAAAATTAACAAAAATGTTTTAATAAAATAAAAATTTAAAAAAATGTAATATCTTGTATAGTGACATATTATAACTGACTTATCATGATGATCAGTGTGAAATGTATAGAAATATCAAATCACTAATTTGCATAACAGGAGCTTACATAGTATATTGTAGGTCAATTATATTTTAAAAACAAACAAACTCAGAGAAAAACAAATCAGATTTGTGGTTACCAGAGGGGGATGTTGGGGGTGGTGAGGGGGAATTGGATGAAGACAGTTAAGAGGTGCAAACTTCCAGTTGTAAGGTAAGTAAGTACTAGGGATGTAATGTACAACATGGGAAATGTAATTAACAGTATGGTATGTTATATATGAAAGTGGTTAAAAGAGTATATCCTAAGAGGTCTCATCATAAGGAAAATTTTTTTTTCTATTTCTTTAATGTTCTATCTATATGAGATGATGGATGTTCACTAAACCTATTGTGGTAATCATTTCATGATGTATGTAAGTCAAGTCATTATGTTGTACACCTTAAACTTATTTAGTGCTGTATGTCAATTTTAGCTCGATAAAACTGGAAGAAAAAAAGTTCTAAATACCAATCAATTTATCAAAAAAAATTTTCACCTTGCAGATTATACAACTGAATTTCAGAAATATTAGTGTTAATGAAAATTAAGAGTTGGAATGAGAATTAGAACTCAAAATTCCTGACTCGATAAAATAGCCTTAGTGGACTTTAACTTCAACCATACAGAGCCCAAAGTGTAATACCTCAGGAAGTTGTAGAGGAAAATAGATCAGTTGAGTGACTCTAATCCTGGAAACTAAGAAATCTGAATTTTAAAACACTGTTCTGGCTCTCATTTGCTCTAGCTAATGTCCAAGTCATTTATCATTTCAGGATTTTTCATACTCTAACAATAGAAAACCAAAGTACTTTATAAGGATAATAATACTACCTGCTTCTTGGGGATGCAGTAATAGTGTAAAGTTCTTCGAAATAGCAAGTACTAGAAGAAAAAATATCTGATTCAATATTCTATTCCTGTTTCAGTATCAAAGTCCAATGCTGTGAGTTAAGGACAGAATGAAATCACTTGAAATCAAATAGTTGATGCAATTTCCCAAAGCTCAACTGTATCTCATTACACCAGATCCTTTAGTTACTAGGGTATGCAACTATTACTAAAAAAATAGATTACCCTGTCTGTTCAGAAGATAGGCTGACATCCTTCCCTTCACTCTCTATTAACTTGTACATTTGGCTCTTAATATTATTCCAAACCTTCTTAGGTTTAATGATATGTGTGTGCACTTGCACGTGCGCATGTGCGTGTGTGTGTGTGTGTGTGTGTGTGTGTGTGTGTGTGTAATGTTGAAAGCAAGGTGGGAGCTCATAGAATCTGAAAAACCCATTCTTTCTCGTTTTCACAGCAGGAATTCAAGTCCTTTTTAAGTATTTTTTTCAAAAATTTTCTTTCCACTTCACTTAAACAAAAATAAAAATCGGACATCAGTATGGTGAGTATTATAATAATGGAAGATGAACGATATAAGCATTTTAAAATGGAGATTAATTTGAAGGACTGATCAGTCCAGTTTCTAAGTGTTCACTGCGACCTTACTGCAAAATCTGGAGTCCTTCCTTGTATAGTTCTTCTGTAGGTACCAGCCACAAAGCTTCTATGAGTTTACAAGAATTCTATCTTCTAACCTGTGACCTAACGAAATGGTCACTCAGCTACTATTTGCAGAAATACAGAGGCCAACACTATCATCCTCAGATTTTAAGAGCACCACATTTTTCTCCATGATTAATTTGTAATTCCTCTCCTAAACACGGAATTGATAGTAGAATCGATTATTTCAAAAACAGCTAAATAAGGAATAGAGAAACCGCAAAGAAGTCAGGGAGAAGTTTAGGACTCACACAAGTGCTCCTGACTTGACAAACAACAACACCTTACTTTGAATGCTCTAAATAACTCAGAGCACACAGAGTAGGAGGTGGAAGTTTAGGAAAAGAGCGACTGAACAGGTGGTTGTGCACATTGTAAGTACGGATATGGAGAAATTGCGAATGGCTGTAAATGAGTTTAAACTTTACTCTGTTGGATATTTTGAGAAAGAGATCAACATTAGTATGTGTTTTAGGAACATAGATTATAAATAAGAGTCAGAAAGACAAATCAGAAGGCAACTGTGTGTCATTTAGGGATAAGTTAATGAAGCCTGAGTCATGTCATTGCCAATGGGGATGAAAAAGATGAATTCAAGAGATGGTCAAGAGGTAGATTTGAGAGGATGAGAGTGAAGGGGCACATGGAAGAATCTCAAATTCCCCAAAATTTGGTTTCAGTTGACTACGGGATTGTGCAACTTACTTGAGGGTGATGTCATTCACAAAAAGAATAATTGCATAATGAGGATAGGAATGTGTATTGAACACCTCCTATGTGCCAGGTGGTGTTTTAGGACCTAGTATTACAACAATGAACAAAACTCTCCCTTCAGTGGGTGAATGGAGAGATAAACTGTGGTACATCCAGACAGTAGAATATTACTCAACCTTAAAAAGAAATGATGTATCAAGCCATACAAAGACATAGAGGAACCTAAAATGCATACTACTAAGTGAAAGAAGTCAACTTGAAAAGGCTAAATACTGTGTAATTCCAACTATATGACACTCTGGAAAAGGCAAAACTATGAGAAAGTAAAAAGACCAGTGGTTGCCAGGAATTAGTGGAGAGAGAGGGATGAATAGGCAGAGCACAGAGGATTTTTAGGACAATACACTACTCTCTGTGATATTATAATAGTGGATACATGTCATCATACATTTGTCAAAATCCATAGAAAATGTACAACACCAAGAATAAACCCTAATGTAAACTATGGATTTTGAATGATAATGATGTGTCAATGGAGGTTCATCAGTTACAAAAAATGCACCACTCTGGCAAGTGATGTTGATAATGGGGGAGGCTATGCCTGTGAGGGGCAGCAAATATAAATCCCTGCACCTACTTCTCAAATTTTCTGTGGACCTAAAACTGTACTTTATGCACAGCAAAAAAAATCATCTGCAAAATGAAAAGGCAACCTCCTGAATGGGAGGAGATATTTGCAAATGATATGCCCAATAAGGGATTAATATCCAAAATATATTTAGAATTCATACAATTCAAAATCAAACAATCTGATTTAAGGATGGGCAGAGGACCTGAGTAGACTTTTTTCCAAGGAAGACATACAGATGGAAACAAGCACATAAAAAGACACTCAACATCACTTATCATCAGGGAAATGCAAATCAAAATCACAATGAGATATCTCCTCACACATGTCAATATGACTATTATCAAAAAGCCAACAGATAATAAGTGTTGACAAGGATGTTGAGAAAAGGGAACCCTTGTGCACTGTTGGTGGGAATGTAAGTTGGTTCAGACACTATGGAAAACAGTATGGAGATTCCTCAGGAAATTAAAAATAAAATTACCATATGATCCACTAATTCCACTTCTGGGTATTTTTCCAAAGAAAGCAAAAACACTAATTCAAAATAATATATGCACCTCTATGTTCATTGCAGCATTATTTACAATAGGCAAGATATGGAAGCAATGTAAGTACCTGTTGATAAGTGAATAGATAAAGATATGGGATACATATAAAACAGAATATTAGCCATAAAAAAATGATGAAATCTTGCCATTTGTGGCAACAGGGATAGACCTAGAAGATACTATGCTTAGTGAAATAAGCACATAGAGAAAGGTAAATACTGAATGATTTCACTCATTTGTGGAATCAAAAAACAAAACAAGTGAACAAACATAATAAAACAGAAATGGAGTCACAGATAGGTATAAATTTCCAATTATAAAATAAATGAGTCATGGGAATGTAATGGACAGCATAGGAAATATAGTAAATAATATTATAATAACTTTGTATGGTGACAGATGGTCACTAGACTTATCATGGTGATCAATTCTTAATGTACATAAATGTTGGATCCTATTGTATACCTGAAACTAATATAATATTGTATGTCAACTATACTTCAATTTTATAAATAAATAAATAAAACTTCTAGAAGAAAATAAAACTGTGCTAAAAATTTTTATTAAAAAAGTTCTTCCCCTCTTGGGGAAGAAGGAAACTACATACATTATAGGAGGGGGAGCTTACATTCTAGAAGAGAAAGACAAATTATAAACAAAAATAAATTATTGTCTAATTGCCAATGAACTAAAAGGCAAAAAAGAAAAAGGAGAAGAGAAGAAGGGGGGAAGAAGAGGAAGAGAAGGAAGAGAAGCAGGGAAAGGGGATGGGGAGAGAAGAGGAAGAGATGAAGGTGTTATGCACTGTGGTGACTAACCGTGACTATCACAAGAATAGCTATTAACAATTGTGTCAGAGAAGAGTTTACACGGAATGCATGAGATCCTTGGGGTGGGGGTCATCTTTTAATACGCTTATGTTCTGTGATAAAAATAATAGATACACTGTATAATATTGAATACATTATTTCCAGTACATATAATAGATGTTTGATACACACAAACAGACACACACACATTCTATGGAGGAAATAATACAGTAGAAAAAGGGGTTAGGAAACCACAGGGAGGAATGAGGTTGCTCTTTAAAGAAGATGATCTTTAAATACAGTGGTCATGAAAGGCCTCATTGATTCAGTGACATTTGAGCAGAGACCTGAAGGAGGGACAGTGAGCAGTGTTGATATCTGGGAAAGAGAATTCCAAGAAGGAGCAAGTAGGAACTCCCTGAGACAACAGTATGCTTAGCATTTTCCAAAACATGACATGAAGCCCAGTGTTGCTATAATGGAATGAACCAGGGGTTTTAGGGCAGAATGGTCGACAAAGTAGATTCTGTAGGACTTTGTAAAGATTTTGGGCCTTACTCTGAATGAGATGAGAAGCTACTGGAAAATCTGGAGCAGAAGACTGACTTGATTCAACTTGCATTTTAAAAGGCTCTCTCTAGCTGCTACCCTGAGAATAGATCAGGAGAGGGGGAAGAGCAGAACCAAGAAGAATAATTATACCTATGAGCTGATGGAAATTTCCGAGGCAAGATATGGTGACCATTTAGACCAACTTGGGAGCAGTAGTGAGAAGAGCTTGGCTTCTCCATGTATTTTGAAGGTAAAGTCAACAGAATTTGCCGATGCCTTTGGGATGAAATGCAAAGGAACAAAGACAAAGACAACTCCATATTTTGGGGCTAAGCATCTGAAAGTCTGAAAAGGAAAATGTTGTGGAAGGAACAGTTTAGGGGATGGGAGGAAAGATGAGAAATTTGGTTTTGGACAAAAGTTTAAGCCCTTGTCAGACATTCAAATTAAGATGTCAAGCGACCTCCTAGAGAAAGGATTCTGGAGAATTGAGGCCTGAGCTGGAGGATTAAACTTTGGCAACATAAGCACACAGAAAGTAAAGAAAGCCATTAGACTAGATGTACTCACCTAAGAAGTGGGGGTAAAAAGGACTGAAAGAATTCAACAACTGAATCCAGGGACACCCCACCAATAAAATCTGGAAAGATAAGGAACAGAAAACCAGATGGAAAAGAAACAGTCTATGTTTTAGACAAAGAGAGATAGAGACAGAGAGACCTTGGCCAAATGAAGAAAGTGTTGCAAGAAGGAACAAATGATAAATCAATGGGTAAAGTAATATGAGGGATTATAATTTCCTGTTGAAATTAGCAATGGGGGAGTCATTGGGGAACTTGAGAAGATCAATTTCAGTGGAAGATGTTGGGGAGAAACTGGACTAAAATGAATTCCAAAGAAAAGAAAGGATAGGAATTGGACACATTTGACGATAGACAAAATGTCTTAAGGAGTTTCGCTAATAACTGGGAGCAAATAAATATGGTTGTGGCCGAAAAGGTGTGGAATTAAGACTGTCTGTTAAATGGAAGAAATGGAAGAAAACTACTTTACTTGTCTGGTCGAAATGGTCTTCTAAAGAGGAGATAGTTTTTGATGCCGAAGAGAGAGGGGGCAATTGCAATGCCAATGTCCTCGAAGAGAATCATTCAGGATTCAGTCAGTGAAGCAGAGACATGATGACTAATATGGGAATCAAGAATTTGTTATAGAAATTAGAAGTTACACTTATGTAGAAGGTGCTAAGGGAAATTTGCAGGACCAAAGCAAGAGTTACTAGTCAGCCTGCTTAGCTGGTATGGGTGGATAATTTGGAGCTTGCAGGGGAATCCAAGAAGGCAAGCATTCCCCCTGCCAAATTAGAACCACAAAGGAGCCCATGAAGAGATCTATGGGAAGTGAATGTTTCTGTGTCACTACCACCTGTGTGGGTTCGCAGCCAAGCATCTGGTAGTTGGCCTGGGGCCACTTTTGGGCAGCAGGGCCAGCAGTTAGGAAGACAAGCTGGATGTGGAACAGAGGAGAGTGAAGACCAGCTAAGACCCAGCAGGCACCTCCACATCTGAGCATCACAGTATCTGAGCACTACAGCCTTCCAATTGTAATGGTCTCTGATTCATTCCTGCCTACTAAATCTTGTGCAAGTTCCTCTTTTGGCCACTTCTAATCTAGTCATACAAGGGATTCTAGAAAATGTGGCTCCTAAATTGATAAGAGCACAATCCAGGACTTTCCAGCCCTTTCAACTCAGCATCCACATATACCACTTTTAACCATGCTTAACTTTCAAATAAAGATAATGGCCAAATGATGCTTCTGCTTAATACGAGACAACTATTCCACAACCAAAAACTGCTAACCCTCTTCCCCAGAGAGAATACATATACTTAATTCATCTTCAGGTAAAACCCATTTCTCTTCCACCTGAGTCACACTCTCACTCGGTATCTTGTAAGTTAAATAATGAGATATAAAAGTAACCACTGGGCTTCCCTGGTGGCGCAGTGGTTGAGAGTCCGCCTGCAATGCAGGGGACACGGGTTCGTGCTCCGGTCCAGGAAGATCCCACATGCCACAGAGCGGCTGGGCCCGTGAGCCATGGCCGCTGAGCCTGTGCGTCCGGAGCCTGTGCTCCGCAACGGGAGAGACCACAACAGTGAGAGGCCTGCGTACCGCAAAAAAAAAAAAAAAGTTACCGCTATTAATCTTATATTAGTTAGTAGGAAAATCTTACATTAGTTAATAGGAGTAGAAGAAGAAGTTGCTACAGTAATCAATCACCAAGTAGAAGGGAAGAAATTATTTAATTGTATATATAAATATACTCATATAAAAATAAGAAAATACATAACTCTACAAATTCTATAACCAGTCCCATAGTCATATCAGTGTTTATAGTGTCCTTCCTCTACTACCTATTCTATACGAACTCTGTCCTCGCCAACTACTTCAGCTCATCATGGTTCCTTGCCTGTGGAGTGACACAAACCTTCATTTCTGAAGGCCCTGCAAGTTTGGGGTGGTTTTCTACTACTTTTATCACAGAACCTGAGAGTATTAAAAGGTGCTCCATGGATCTTCAGCATTCTACATATACTCTTCCCTGACCTAATTTTGTAAGAGCTATTTTCTAGACAGTCAGGATAAATGACCCTAACACAGTAAGAACTTTTTTGCCTGTTTTTCTTTTTACTGGCATGAGAAACACTAAATTGCCAGGTAACTGACAATAAAGAAACAAACAAACTCTCTCATAATATTGAATGGGAGAAACAGCACCATATATTCTTCAACAATTCAGAGCATATTCCACATCCCCGCCCTCCAAGCTCTCACCACCCAGATGATGCTGTAACTGAGGCTTCAAAAGGACATCCCACCAGCCTATAAGACCCGCTCGGTAAGATCAGTGAACTCCATGAGCACAAGCCCATTTTCTGTAAGATGAGCTGCTTTGCCAAAAGCAATGTTGTGTGAAATACTGAGACAGTGAATAAGGTATTCTTTAAATCCATGGATGGTGGATTTGTCAGAATCGCTGTAAGCAGGAAAGGCAAATCTACATGCAAATGTCTATTTCAATGAGAACAAAGTGCTGCCTCTTCCAAGATGGATGTGGTCTAGAATAATCAACCCAGAAAATGGTGACAAACCAGGGGCTCAGTGTGGGTCTCTTCTGTTGGCGTGTTGGACACTGAGGCAGTGGCTGTAGACAAATCAGTCTTGGTGAGTGGGAGTCCGTGTTGCTGAACCCGTGCATAACATCCACCCCTGCTACCATGGTCATTGCTCATGAGTTCATTGGGAAGATGAGGGGTGTCTGGGGAAACAGCCACAAAACAGGCCCAGTAAATAAAATCCTCCTCTGCTCAGGTTTTTCTTTGTTGAACATCCACATGGAACACACAAATCCTCTAACATTTTGGAGAGATCCATCCACAAACCTTTGCCCAGATGTCCTAGTTACCTAGTTTCCAATCATGTCTCATTGAAGTCCCTGACCATCAAGCCAAATTTTAACCACTTACCATGAAATAATATATATCTCCACCTCCCTCTAACCATCTCACCTTCCAAGAAAGATGAAAAAAACAAGGGTAGTTCTCAAAAATCTGCCTATTGAAGGGATTTCTCTTCACCGCTATTCCTCAAGGATACCCCAGAGTGGGGTTTTAGTGCTGTCATTGTCTACTGTGAGCTGATGCCAGCATAATGTGCAGAACCATCTATAAACTAGGCCTTAATTTTCATTTACAATCATCGGTTAATGGGGAACTTCCCATGAGACCATAAGTGCCAGTCAGAGGGAGGAGGCAATGTGGCAGGAGTAGTGACCATGGGCAGCTGGACTACTTAACCATGCAGCTTACTTGAGCTTTCAAGATGGAGCCTGATCTCATATCTATCAATCACCTACAGTGGATAACAGAATCCTGCCGAACACATCCAGTGTTATCCCTTCTTGAGTCAGACAGCAAGCAGTTTATTATGATTATCTTGGTGATCCATAGCCAAGTGTAGGGACCAGTAGCAAGCTAGAGGTTGTTTCTCAAAAGGAAAATAGTTATCTGCAGGAGGTTGCATAGCTTTGATCTGAAATTCTAAAAGTCTCTGTTGTGAGTCACCTGTAGTATCCTATCAAAGGCTCCACAGAACATCCCTATCTGCCACATTTACTTCAAGCACCATCAGATGGATCTATTAGATCGTAAAGACTAAGTGGCAGCCGCAGAATTTCTCTTGGTCTGGAGCTCCACAAAACTAATAGCTTTTCAGGTTATTTGATCAATGAGTCTGAACAGCATGCCAAAATGGGGTATAGGTATATGTTGCCTCCAAAATCCAAAGAGACTCACTAGGTGCTATGTCCCTATCTTTGTAGTATGTCCCTATCAACTTATCCTTCAATTTGGGAGGGATATGTCAATGTACCATGAGATGCCTAGAACTCTCATAAGCCTCTACATTTGGGCTGTGGGGCAGTTATTTCCTACTCTCTGTTTTGAATGCGGGCTGGGGGAGTTATTTCCCACTCTGTTTGGAATGTTTTACCAAGATGTCTAGAGTAGTTGTTACTTTCTGCATACTAGTCCAATTAGCATGATATCAAATTAGCGGAGCTGCATGGTATCTTATGGAATGAAGAAGCGGGTCCCTGTGGACAGGATTATAACAGAGAATTGGAGAAAAATTTTAACCATGAGGAAACACACTGAAGGAGTATTGCTGTTTTTGACTATTGAAAGCAAATGGCTTCTGATAATATTTATTAACACATGCAATGGATTCACAACATTAATTTCTGTATCAGTCAGAACTGAACCAGAGAAACAGAACCAGCAGGAGATACGTAATAAGATACTGATGGAAAGCTTTGTCTTATATCAGTACAGAGGCTGGCTAGGCAAGTCTGTTGTCCATAGGGCAGGCTGTAGGGAAGGGCAGACTAGAACTCCCAGGCTGCTGTCACAGGAAGAATTTTTCTTCAACAGGGAAGCCTCAGTTATGTTCTTAAGACCTTCCAACTAATTGAATCAGGCCTACCCAGTTTATCTAGAACAATCTCCTGTATTTAAAATCAACTGGTTCTGGACTTTAATCACACCTACAAAATACCTTTACAGCAATACCTACATTAGTAGGTGTAGGCCTACCAAGTTTCACGGCCCACCCAAGTTGCAAACCAGATGCCAGAAGATTTTCTTCAGTAATGAAGCCATATCTGGAAGAGCAGTTACAATTTGACTTATCAGTTGATTAAGTTTATAAAATTTCTCTGTCATTCTCTAAGATCCAAAATCTATCTGTCCTCTGCAAAGGCCAAATAGGTAAGTTGTATTAGGATGTGGTGGGAATCACCTGCATTCTTCAAGTCCTCAGATCATGGCACAAATCTCTGCAATTCCTCCAGGAATGCAGTATAGCTTTTAGTTTGCTATTTGGGAAGGTAGAAACCATTCGAGTGATTTCCATGTAAACATTCCTACCATACCAGCCTTCTCTCCATAAGTCAGGGAACAAGTGTAGGGATTCTCCCAGTGGCTAAGTATGTCTCCTCCAACTATACATTCCACACTTGAGGAAATATCATGTGCTAAGTTGGGGGACCAACGAGGTCACTTTGAGATGGACACAAGCCAAACTTCCATTAATTATATGAACTCCTTAAGCCCTTAATCTAATAGGTGGACCATGGAGGTGTTTTTTGTTTTGTTTTGTTTTGTTGGGGGGTTTTTGCAGTACGCGGGCCTCTCACTGCTGTGGCCCCTCCTGCTGTGGAGCACAGGCTCTGGACGTGCAGGCCCAGCGGCCATGGCTCACGGGCCCAGCTGCTCCGCGGCATGTGGGATCTTCCCGGACCGGGACATAAACCCGTGTCCCCTGCATCGGCAGGTGGACCCTCAACCACTGCGCCACCAGGGAAGCCCCATGAAGGTGTTTTGAATACCCAAGAATTAGTGTCAGTTCAGAGCCATGAAGTCTAGTAAGATCTCCTTTCCCAGTGCACAGACAAGAGGTAAGGAACCACAATCCCTTTAAGGAAGGCTAGGAAAAAGATTTACAGTATAATTTTTGGCATTGTAGCAGGATTCTTCCTCAAATGGACCCAGTCTTGCCTTCATTTAAGGGGCTAGATCTATAAACTGGCTCAATCTGGGAAAGAATTGATGGGCTGCAACACTCTTCTGTGGTGCCTAAAGTCAGACTAGTTTGCAAGATCTAGAGCTCTTCCACTTACTCAAATCAAGTAAAATACAAATCAAGTAGCTTGCCCATCTATTTCAGCCTTATAGACAGTATGATTAATTAGCCAATGCCAAAAATATATATGGTCAAACCATTCTCTTACTATTTTAGCTCTGCTGTTCACTGTAGTAACCACACCCACTTTGCCTTATCTGACCACCTGACCAACATCTGACCCCTGCCCATTATTCCCATTAGATCACCATTGTCCCCCTTGACTTCTAAATGTACTTCTGGAATTCCTATTATCCCAACCAAATACAGGGAGTTATTTCAGTGGCAATTTTCCCACTGTTCTTTCTGATATACAAAGACACCTACAACAAAACTTTTCAAAGACGCTTGTTCAACCCTCACTAATGTACTCTTAATGCCTTGGTAAATGGAAAGCTTTCTGGACTACCCTCTCCCAAGTGGCATTCTTAATAGGTGGGTGAGCATGTCTTCATACTATATCTGTGATATAGATATTTTCCCTCATTTTACACATATGGAAATTGAAGGATGCTATATACTCAAGGTCATTCAATTAATTGGTGGATTCATAATCTAAACTTAACTCTATTAGAGCCCAAACTCATGCTTCTCATAATTAGACTCTTAGCCACACAAAATTATGGGTTTACTCCAGTTACACTTTTTAAGAATTTTTAATAAAGTTTTTTTCCAGTTTTATTGAGATGTAATTGATATACAGCACTATATAAATGTACAGCATACTGATTTGATTTATATACATCATGATGATTATCACAATAAGTTTAGTGAACATCCATCTTCTCATGTAGACAGAACATTAAAGAAATAGAAAAAATATTTTCCCTTATGATGAGAACTCTTGGAATTTAATCTTTTAATAACTTTCATTATAACATATAACAGTGTTAATTATATTTATCATGTTGTACATTACATCCCTAGTACTTATTTATCTTATAACTGGAAGTTTGTACCTTTTGACTACCTTCATCTAATTCCCCCTCTTCCAAACCCCTGTCATGGAAAACCACAAATCTGAGCTCTTTTGCCATGAGTTTGTTTGGTTTGTTATTTTTGAAGTATTGAATATAACTGACCTACAATACCATGTAAGCTCCTGTTATACAATATAGTCATTCAATATTTCTATACCTTTCAAAATGATCACTATAAGTCTAGTTACAATATGTCACCATACAAAGATATGATGTAATTATTGGCTATATTCCCCACACTGTACATTTTATACCCATGACTCATTTGTTTTGCAACTGGACGTTTGTACCTCTTAATCTCCCTCATCTATTTATTTCCTCCCCACAACTCCCTCCCCTCCGGCCACCACCTGCTTGTTCTCTATATCTATGACTCTGTCTCTGTTTTGTTATGTTTCTTCATTTTTTTTTGTTTTTAGAGTCCAGATATAAGTGAAATCATATAGTATTTGTCTTTCTCTGTCTGACTTATACCTTCTAGGTCCACCCATGTTTTCACAAAAGGCAAGGTTTCATTCATTTTTATGGCTGAGTAATATTCCACTATGTAAAAATATATTTTTCATATATATATATTCCACTATACATATATTCACATCTTTATCCATTCATCTATTGATGAGCACTTAAGTTGTTTCCATATTTTGGCTATTGTAAATAATGCTGCAATGAACAATAAGGGCTCATATAACTTTTCTAATTGGTGCTTTGATTTTCCTCAGATAACTACCCAGGAGTAGATTTTCTTGATCATAAGATAGTTCTATTTTTAATATTTTGAGAAATATGCATAATGTTTTCCATAGTGGCTCCACCAGCTTACATCCCCACCAACAGAGAACAAGTGTTCTCTTTTCTCCACATCCTCACCAACATTTTTTTGTTGTCTTTTTGATAACAGCCCTTCTGACAGGTGTGAGGTGATATCTCATTGTGATTTTGATTTGCATTTCTCTAATGATTGTTGATGATGAGTATCGTTTCATGTGCCTGTTGGTCATCTGTATATCTTCCTTGTAAAAATGTCTATTTAGATCCTCTGCCCATTTTTCAATAGGGCTGTTTGGGTTTTGGGTTTGTTTGTTTTTTTTTTTATGATAAGTTGTATGAGTTCTTTGTATATTTTGAATATTAACCCCTTATCAGATATACCATTTGAAGATATATTTTCCCATTCAGTCAGTGGCCTTTTCTTTTTGTTGATAGTTTCCTTCTCTTTACAAAAGATTTTTAGTTTGATGTAGTCCCATTTTTTTAATTTTTACTTTTTTTCCCCTTGCCTAGGGAGACAAATCCAAAAGAATATTACCGAGACTGAAGTCAGGTAGGATACTACCTATGTTTTCTTCTAGAAGTTTTATAATTTTAGGTCTTACATTTAATTGTTTCATCCATATTTAGTTTATTTTTGTGCATGATGTGAGAGAATAATCCAGCTTGATTCCTTTACATATAACTGTCTAGTTTTCCCAACACTATTGAAAAGGATGCCTTTTCCACATTGTATATTCTTCCCTCCTTTGTCATAGATTAATTGACCATAGGTGCATGGGTTTATTTTTGGGGTCTCTATTCTGTTCCATTGATCTATTGTCTGTTTTGTGCCAGTACCATACTAATTTGATTACTGTAGCTTTATAGTATAGTTTGAATCAAGGAGCTTAGTACCTCCAAATTTATTCTTTCTCAAGACTGTTTTGGCTATTCAGGGTTTATGTGTTTCCATACAAATTTTAGAATTACTTGTTCTAGTTCTGTGAAAAATGTCATTGGTATTTTGATAGATATTGCATTGAATCTGTAGATTGCCTTGGGTAGTATGGTCATTTTAACAATATTAATTCCTCCAATCCACCAACTCAATATATCTTTTCATCTGTTTTTATCTTCAAATTCTTTCATCAGTGTTTTATAGTTTTTCAAGTACAGGTCTTTTATCTCCTTAGTTAGATTTATTCCAAAATATTTTATTCTTTTGATGTGATTGTAATGGAATTGTTTTCTCCATTTCTCCTCTGATAGTTTATTGTTAGTGTATAGAATGTAACAGATTTATATATATTAATTTTCTATATATTATTTCTGTATAATTAATGTCTATATATTAATTATCCTTCAACTTTACAAATTTATAGATTAGTTCTAGTTGTTTTTTGGTGTTGTCTTTAGGATTTTCTATGTATAGTACCATACCATTTGCAAACAGTGACAGTTTTACTTCTTCCTTTCCAATTTGGATTCCTTTTATTTCTTTTCCTTCTCTGATTACTGTGGCTAGGAATTCCAATAATATGTTAAATAAAATTGGTGAGAGTGGGCATCCTTGTCTTGTTCATTATCTTAGAGGAAATTCTTTCAGCTTTTCACCATTGAGTATGATGTTAGCTGTGGCCTTGTCATATATGGCTTTTATTATGTTGAGGTATGTTCTCTCTATACCCACTTTGTTGAGGGTTTTTATCATAAATCGATGCTGAATTTTGTCAAAAGCTTTTTCTGCCTCTATTGAAACCATCATATGATTTTTATTCTTCAATTTGTTAATGTGGTGTATCACATTGACTGATTTGTGGATATAGAAAACTCCTTGCATCCCTGGGATAAATTCCATTTAATCATGGTGTGTGATACTTTTAAGTATTTTTGAATTTGGCTTACTAACGTTTTGTTGAGGATTTTTGCATCTATGTTCACCTGTGATATTGGCCTGTAACTTTCTTTTTTTGTGATATCTTTGTCTGGTTTTGTTATCAGGGTGAGGCTGACCTCATAGAATGAGTTTGGAAGCATTCCTTCTGCAATTTTTGGGACTAGTTTGAGGAGGATAAGTATTAAGTCTTCTCTAAGTATTTGGTAGAATTCATCTGTGAAGCCATCTGGTCCTGGACTTTTATTTGTTGGGAGTATTTTATTACTGATTCAATTTCATTACTGGTAATTGGTCTTTTCATATTTTCTATTTCTTCCTGATTTAGTCTTGGAAGATTGTATATATCTAGGAATTTGTCCATTTCTTCTAGGTTTTCCATTTTATTTGCCTATAATTGTTCATAATCTGTTATGATACTTTGTATTTCTGTGGTGTCAGTTGTAACTTCTCCTTTTTCATTTCTGATTATTTGGGCCCTCTATCTTTCTGTCTTTATGAGTCTGGCTAAAGGTTTATCAATTTCATTTATCATTTCAAAGAACCAGTTCTTAGTTTCATTGATTTTTTTTCTTTTTTTTTTTTTTACTCTTTATTGTATTTATTTCTGCTCTGGTAGGTGGGTCCAGTTCCTGACATGAGTGGCTGTAGGGTTCAGGGTGTCCTGAAGCTGCTCTCAACATGCTGGTGTATGGTCCCAGATCCTGAAGTGGCTGGATGAGGAGACCAAAGTGTCCCAGAACTGGTGTGCTGTCCTGTTGGTGGGTGGGGCTGGGGCCCAGGGGAGCCCAAGTTTGGTGCCACCCACTGGTGGTTGAGGCCAGGTCCTGGGGCTAGTGCTGGCCCACTGGTAGGCAGAGCCATGTCCTAAGTTCTCTGGCTGCAGGGCCCGGGGATCCCAAAGCTGGTGTCAGCCTACTGGTGTGTAGGGTCGAGGCCCAGGTGGTCCTGAGGCTACTGCCAGTCCACTTGTGGGTGCAACTGGGCCCTAGGGACTCTGGCTGCAGGGTCCTAGGGGTCCCACAATTTGTGTGTCAGCCCACTATTGGGTGAGGCCAAGGCCCAGGGAGTCTTGGGGCTGGAATCTGCCCATTGGTGGGTGAAGCTGGTCCCAGAGCTCATGCTAGCCCACTGGTCCTGCAGGGGATGGGGTTCCCAGAGTTGGTATTGGCCTACTGGTGGGCACACTGGTATGCAAGGACAGGTCCTGGGCCCTCTGGTGGACAAGGCTAGTTCCCAGGCAGCTTGGTCACAAAGGGTCAGGGCTAGTGTGTGGGGCTGTGTCCCTACTTGGGTAGCTGCTTGGTCTCAAGTGTCCCAGTACTGGTGCTGACAGGCTGGGGGGTAAGGTCAGGTCCCAGTCCTAATAAGCTAGAGGGAGGATTCAAAAATGGTGCTTGCCAGGACCAGTGTCCTTGTAGTAAAACGAGCTTCCAGAAATGGTTGCCAGCAGTGTCTATGACCCCACGGTGAGCTTCAGTTTCCTCTTGCCACTCCAAGAGGCTCTCCAAGATAAGCAGCTGCGTTCCTTTAAAATTACTGCTTCTGCCCTGTGTCCCTGAGATTTTGTGAGAGCCTGTGAGATTTGTATGTGTGCTTTAAGAGTGGAGTCTCTTTTTCCCACAGCCTTCTGGGAAGTCCCCCTTGCCTTCAAAGCCAGACTTTCTAGGGGCTCATCTTCCTGTTGCAGGACCCTCCAGGTTGCAATGCCCAATGTGAGGCTCAGACCCCTAGCTCCTCAGGGAGAACCTCTGCAATTGTAATTATCCTCCCATTTATGGATCACCCACCCAGGGTATACATTGACTATACCACTTCCCCACACCTCATACCCATCTTGCTGTGGTTCCTTCTTTATATCTTTAGTTATAGACCTTTACTGCTAGTCTTTCCATCTTTCTCATCAGTGGTTGCTCTGCAAGTATTTGTAATTTTTGTGTGTCCATAGGAAGAGTTGAGTTCAGGGTCTTCCTACTCCACCATCTTGGCCATTCCTCCTAGACCTTTTTTTTTTGGTGGGGGGTGCAGTCTTAGGTTCATAACAAAATTGATCTACAGGTACAGAGATTTCCCATATACCCCCCCATTATCAACATCCCCCATTGAAGGGGTACATTTGTTTCAGTCGATGAACTTACGTTGACAAGTCATTATCACCCAGAGTATACAGTTTACAATAGGGTTAACTCTTGGTTTTGCACAGTCTATGGATTTAGACAAATGTATAATGACATGTATCCATTAATTTGGTATTGTACTGAATAGTGTCACTGCCCTAAACATGCTATATGCTCTATTTATCTCTCACTCTCACCCCCGCTTCTATGAATTTTATGTAAGAACGATAATTGTTACTCTAGATTTTGAGCTCAAACATCCTTGACAAATTCTTTATTGTCCAAAAAAAAGTCACATGAATGAGAATATTTTCAGATATTGTTATAGATACTTACCTAAACTAGGCAGAACCTGTCTCTTATAACCAACATCTTTGTGCACATGATGGGAAAATCAGGTAGAGCAGCTCCTTGAACAGAATTCAGCCTCAAAGAGGTCTATTTCTGCCTGTGCATGTCACATGCTAAACAGTCCTCTTCATGCCTAGGTACTTTTGCACATGTTGCCCCCTCTTCTCACACTGCTGTCCCTCTTTTTTCTATCTGATAGAATGCTACGCATATTTTAATACTTTAGGTAACACATCGCTCTTCTATAAGGTCCTCTTGGACTCTCGAGTGAGAAATGAGTTCTCCTTTCTTTAGGCTGTACATTCTCAGTGAGGGTGACATCACATCCAAGTATGCAAACATTGATTTTGGAGAGCCAAACAAAGTCTTTTCTGTATAAAGTAGAGACTTCTATGAGGTACATAAACAGATATATAATATATGTTTGGTATAAAAATTTAATATCAGAAAAAATGATTAGGGAAAAAATGTCTTTTAAAAGGCTCTTTTAAGGGGGTGATAATGGAAAAAAAACAAGGTTGAGAAATATTGTTCCAAGCTGACACTGTATCTGCACATAACTGAATTTCAGCCCTATATTGCTTTATTGTATTTGTTTACTTACATATCTCTATCCCCTGTAAGATTCTGAAGACAAGATCCAAGTGTTCTCTTTTCAGCACTGCCTGACACACACAGTAAACCCTTAAATACATGTTGACTAATTAATGAACAAATCATCTGAATGACTATTTGCAAAACGCAGGATGAGAGCTCTGTTGATCTGGGAAAACAATGCCCACCCAACACTCATCTCCAGTTTAGAGAGTTGAAATTCCTGGTCCCTGAACCTCCCTTGTCAGCCCCAAATCTTTTTTTCTCTTTCTTGAAAGATGTTTTAGGCAGGGAGCAGTTGAGGGACTAGCATCCTCATGAAATTCCTGAGTGCTTTATGCACATGGAGAGTTCCCAAGGAAAGCATATGGGCTGATTACTTTCCTCCTTTCTTCTCCCCACCCTTTACAATGCTAGGTATTAATTCAGGTCATTTTAGGACAGGACTACTTGTAAGTATATTTTTTCAAGTCATCACTAACAGCATAGAGCCAGGTCCCAAATTAGTTTCCAGTTGAAAAATAGCTGAGGTCCAAAGACTACACCCTAACTGATACAATGTGTCCAAGTGAAAAAAGCAGGAACACTGCTATCAAATTGGATTTTCTGTGTCCCAAAGGCAGTGTTGTTTTTGACAGGGCTCAATACAAAATACTTCCACAGATGAAAATGTACGGCTCCCAGCACTGTCTTTACCCACAGTGTGTGGGAGGGCAACATCAGAAGCCACCCAGCGCTCATTAAAGATTGCCCTTAGAAAACATGGAGTCACCTCCACCAGCCAACAGTAAATGAGAGACCGAGCAATATCCGCAAGGGTTTCCAAACAAGCAGTGGTCCAGCCGCCACTATTTGCTGTGCTGCAGGTAGCAACTGTCTCTCAAATGGGAATGTGCACTTGGCCTCAGATAAAGAGATTCTGAGCACTTGATGCAGCAAATGATATTAGAATAGAAAGGCGGCTCTCATCACACTGTTTTGCTTTCTTGGAGAAGCCAGACTGGGGATGTGCAGGTGAAAAGCAATTAACCTTTTAATACAGACGTGGAGATTGGCGCTAGAATTGATTCCAGAAATAGCTGATTCCATTCCTTTGCCAAGATGAGAGAAGCCACTGGAGCAAGCTAGCTACCCTTTTCCCACGGAGGGAAGGTAACCTCCACGGCTCAGCCTGGGGCCTTCCTTCACCCCACACACCCCTTCCCCCACCTACAGCGGCGCTGGGCATGTGACACGCACAGGTGACACACAAGCACAGGTGCAGGAGATTCATCAGAGCTGAGGTGGGACTGTGGCCCGTGTGACCTGTGCTCTGCAGGGAGCACAGCTCCTCTGGGCTGGAAAAGGAAGTGACCCAACCGAGGCACAGATGATAGGAAAGATTTGCTCCTTTGTTCATCCAAACTTTCATATATTCAACACTGTGCTTGATCTTAAGAACATAATAGTGGAGAGACTTTAAAAGAAAAATTTTTTACATGGTCCTTTCATTCAAGGTGCTTACAGAATAGATGCAGAGATAGGAAATAAGCAGAACACTAACAAATGAGGTCATTTTGATCAAGGAGAGAACAATGAAGAAAACAAGGTGTTAGGATTGAGAGCCTAGGCTAAGTTGTTTCCACCCTGAAATTCAAGCCTTGGCAGACAGGGGGCCTTTTCGCGAGAGCTGACTTCCTTTGGGAAGGGGTCTGTGAGCATGAGCTTTCCCCCAGGCACCTGAGGGAGAAAATGAACATGGGAGACAGAGAAGTGTGTGTTTCCTGCTATAGCCACAGACTCACCACTGCACCTGCAGAGGAAGGAGCTAAAGACAGAAGCTAAGAAACTTAGCTTCTTAGCAACATGAGTGACTGTGCTTGGGTGCCAGGTAAGAGGGAGATTCAGGGTGAGAGAGGGGGCCTTGGACCCCTTCCGTGGGGAACTGGCGTGGTGGTAATGTAGTGAGCTGGCCAGGGCATGCAACGCTCTGAGCAACACAGACAGCACCCCGGACACAGCCATCACTGCTGGGGTCACCCTGGGACTCCACTGACAGCTGCACCCAGAGGACTTCACCTGGGTAGCTGGAGGGAAGGGACACAGGAGGGCTGTTCGTGAGCTTCTGTAAGACACTGTCCTGTTCTCGCTGTGCAGCAGCCAGGGGTGATTTTGACAGGAGGACTCATCATATTAGAGACAAAACACACTAAGAATTGCAAATACAACATAGCTACTGGAATCATGTACCTGGCCTTTGTCAGACACTGGTAGACTTTTGGACATGTATTAACCTTCAAAGCAACTCTACGGTAGATATCAGTAGCCCCGTTTTTTGGTAAGAAAACTGAGGTTCACGAAATCCTCCAATATCACAGAGCTATTCAATATTAAGTGACAGCAAATATTCAAAACTGAGCTTTGTGCCTTCACTTCTATGGTGTGAAACAGTCAGCCAGTTCTTGGGGAAGGAGCAACACAGAGTCATGTGAAGTTTTCCTCATTAAGCCCCACATTCCTAGGCTCTCTCAGCTCCCAACTTAGACTTCAAACATTCAAACACTAAATAAGAGTTATTTGTTTGTATTTTCTCTCCCTCACTCTCCAGCATCCTGTCTCCTCTGCTCTGCATTCAGTGAGAACCAAAACCTTGGTGTGAATCCTCCTTACATCTTAACTCCCTTCCACAGGACAGATGGTTATAAAAAGTAGCACGAGGATGGGCCTGTGGTCTGGTCTCACTCTATGAACTGGTAACCTCGGGTCCCAAGAAGCCACTTTCATTAGATGGCCACCTGATCCATCTCTTAAAGAGTATGCAATTATTCTTACCCTCCATGGAGTCCATAGATTCCCAATGAATAAAGTCCCAATAAAAGATTTCTCAATCCTTCTCATTTCCTCACTCTTCTGTGATGATGTTTTACTGCTTGACTTGTTTGTACAGGATCTAGAATGCCCTGTGGTATTTCTATGTTAATACATTTAAGGTCTGAGCTTGAGCCATTTTGCTTCCTTCCATTCTGCTTAAAAATGAAATAAGGATGCCATTAAAGATACACTTCTTCATAACATGGTAAATCAACTCTACTTCAGTAAAATTTGTAAAAAAGAATGCACTTCTTGCTACACCAATATTTTATATTCCCCTAACAAGTTTGAGGTCTAATACAAAGGATTATAGACATTACCAAGTTTTTTTTTTTTCAGATTGCATTTATATTATCTACTATATTTTTGCTAGGAAAGCACTTTACAATGAGGAGAGTCTGGAGATTATGTAGAGATGGCTATTGCCCAAAGGTCGAATGTTGCATAAAATAAAACTGCCAATTTGCAGTTGATTTTCCACAGTTATGTAGTGTGTCTACACTTGATACCTGTTATTAAATATGTATTCCTTTGCTACCATGTAATAGATGTGTGGATGATGAAGATAAGGGAGGTAAACATCAGACAAAGTATTCCTGAATACCAGAAAGATAACAAATTCTTGTCCAAATATGAGTATAAAGATCTAAGAACAGGAAAATCTTCCACCTTCCTCTCTGGGGGAGCATGTTGAACCAATGTACCAGATCACCACCATCAAGCACCAATTTGTCGCACAAGAAATTCATTATGAAATTAGCAGTGTTTGCTTTTCTTTAAAAAGTTGAACATCAATTCAGAGGTCAGAGTGGAACAATTTAGTAGTAGTTGGTGCATTAGCAGGAGGCTCCTAAAAGGCAGAAATAGTATAAACGTAGGAATAGATTCAGGAATCGAACACAGAAGCTTATTAAAGGCAATCAGCCCAGATGCTCACTGACTCCCTGCTACTTCGTGTACCATCTCTAGCAAATGTTCCACATGCTACAATATGAGCAGGACCCTGGTAGCTGGTCAAGGTAAAAAGTGTGCAAACAGGGCTTCCCTGGTGGCGCAGTGGTTGAGAGTCTGCCTGCCAATGCAGGGGACACGGGTTCGTGCCCTGGTCCAAGAGGATCCCACATGCCGCGGAGCGGCTGGGCCCGTGAACCATGGCCTCTGAGCCTGCGCGTCCGGAGCCTGTGCTCCACAACGGGAGAGGCCACACAGTGAGAGGCCCGTGTACCGCAAAAAAAAAAAAAAAAAAAGTGTGCAAACAACCCCCTAGTTCTATACTCTCAGACAATCAACTCATACACCGGGTACCTACTGATCCCAACACTCAGAGCTTGACTCCAGCTGACATTCAAGGCAATGAACCCACTCTTCCTTAGCCCTCATCTATCATCAGCAGCCCCAGGAAACCCAGGACCTCCCTGATTCGTCAGCTTCCTTACCTCTTGATTTTCCCACCCATTCCCAGACAGAGTTAGACACAAGCCACTGCAGTATACACTGAGACACACGAATATAAATAAATATATATATATACACACACACATATGTATATATGTAATATATATATTACATTTTATAAATAATACTTATGTTTCATAGGTGATACATATAAATATCTAAATATATATTCATCTAAAAGTATATTTTCATATTCTCTTAATATGTGCATAATCACTTATACAGCTTCTTTTTAAAAAGCAGGATACCAGTCATGCCCTTTCATGGATGTCAGGTATTAGTGAAATCAGCAGTTCTGCAAACACACTGTTTCTGCTCTTAGTTTCTTGGCTACTTTAACCTGCAGAATAGTTCCTGGTACATAGTGAGAGTTCAACAAATGGTAAATCAAAAGGAATGGCACAGAGGAAACATTAGACTTGGAGACAGAATATCTAGATTCAAGTTTGAGCTAATTCGCTTCAATTCTTCCTTAACTATAAAATGGGAATAAAATCCCTTGGTTGGCTCTGTCTTCCTCAGAAAGATATTGATGATAGAAATAGTAATAGTTTCAGTAGCAGTAACAATATCAGTAGAATTGGTTTTCAGTATCAGGAACAGTGGCAATAATAAGATAGAAATTACATCTACTATAAATAGTACATTGGTATGGATTCATTGATTCAATTATACCAGGAACAGAAGACAGAGCCCCTACCCCAGGGGATCACCATCTAAATAGAGGACAAAATAGTGCATGACAGGGGAATAACTGTTTCCACATAGATACACATGGAAGTTTTCTCTGCATTCTTTGTCAGGCTGAAATGCTATACCATAATTCTCAAGGATAGGTAACTAGCCTCTTCAATGTATTTCTTTTTCCTGCCATTTAAATTGGAAAACATGTTTTTTATCTTAGATAATTTTTACCTCTACTCCTATTCACCTAGGTAAATTCATTGATTCCCCTAAGCGCCAGGCACTTTACTAAACCTTGAATTTCAAAGAAAAAAGATTCCTTCCTCTTAAGTAAAAAATTTTCCTCATTGCCAGGAAAGCAATAAGAATTCACCAAAGGGACCACTTTGAAGATAGCTAAAAGGTCATTTTGCAAATGAAATCTCAATACTGAGAAGTGAAATGTCATGATATCTAAAACTTACCTTCAAATGGAACAGCAAAAAATACGTATGTACATAGAGAAAGAGAAAATAAATACAACAAAATGTTTACAACATTGGAATGTTGAAGGTATAAGTTAATTGTATTATTTCAACTTTTCTCAGTGTTTGAAACATTTCATTATAAAAAGAGGGAGAAAAGGAGAACAAAACCTTCAGTGGAGTCAGATCACCCTGGGTTGAGGTCTGGCTCCAAACAGTCAGGCAGTGTGAACTGGGAGAAGCTATTATATTAACCTTTCTAGACCTCAGTTTTCTCATCTCTAAAATAAAGACTACCATTGTATATACTAGGATGGATTGTGGTAAGCATTAAATTAGATCACATATGTAAGTCACTTAGCAGAATCTTGATACTTAAGTAAAATAAATAAATATTAGCTACTATTATTTTAATTTAAAAACATACTTCTGTGAAGTAGTTAAAATGTTGAAATTGGGAATGTGCTGTGAATATGTCAGACTAGATGTCCAGAAAGCCCTTCTAGTACAGAACACCTGAAAATATTTTTTAAAAATCTTTATCCCACATTTTAACTACATGGTTGAGCTAATGGCAAGCTAAGGGAAATCTACAGATGCCAGGAAAAAAGTACAAAGTGTGTTTCCTAAGAGGTAAGCAAACTCTGGAGCAGGCATTACTTTGAGAGCATATGACAATCTCTGGTGGTTTTGATCCCAAGTTGTAAAGGATCCCATGACTGAGGGGACAGGAGGCAAAGCCTGGGGTTTGAAGAAAGCAAAAGTTTGTATCAGAGATAATCAGATGAAGCTAGGGTTTTCACAAGGCAATATCAGTGAGTAATCTAGAGAAAAGTCCCTTTGGACAAATTGAGATGGGGAAGATACTTGCTTAGGTCTGAATAGAGCCCATATCACACACATTTAAAACTAGAAGTTATATCCCAAGCTAAAATTATTTGAAAATGGACTCAGGTTGGTAGTATTATCTAACACTTGAAACAAACACAATCCTACAAGAGGAAAGGTACTTAAAACCCACACTTCAAAGATTTTATAGAGATAAGAAACAAAATTCATAAACATGTGAGGACCAAGGTAACAAGAGCAAAAGTCAATCATAACAACAGACTATAGAATAAGATTCACAAAGCTATAAGTTTGTTATAATTAGTTAATACATTTTAAAAATAAAAGAAGTTATTAAAAGTATGCCAATGGAACAAAGCACTTCAGAAGCACTAAGACACAAATTTGACCACTAGACATAAAAATCTAACATTAAATTAAAAATTAAATTATAGATTAAACAGCAGATAGGACACAGCATAAAAGTGATATAATGAATGAGAACATAGATCTGAAGAAACTGCCCAGAATCTAACATAATCAAAGATGCAGAAAGTACAGAATTTCAAGTGGAAAGAATGAAAAGAATAGACTAAAGGGAATATTCAAGGCGAAAATGACTGAATTTTTCCAGAATTGGTAAGACTTGTCGTCAGATTCAGAAACAACATATCTTAAACAAAAATAAGTGGAAATAAATGCATGTTATATTGTAACTGCAGAACACCAGGGACCAAGAGACTATCTTAAAAACCAACAGGAAAAAAAAGAGACCAATGGCATAAATAGAAATTACAAAAGAATGAAAGAGAACCTTAATAGTCGCAATGGAAGCCAGAGGAAATGCTTTAGCATTTCAAAATGCTAAAAGAAAATAATAAAGAATTATGAGAACAAGAAAACTGTGTTAAAAAAAAAAAAAAACTGAGTGTTTAGTGTCAACAGAAACTCCAAAGAAATTTCCAAAGAAGGAAGAACAGAAAGAAGAAAAATTATTTCAGAAGGAAGATCTAAAATGCAAAAAGAAATCGTAAGCCTAGAAAATGATAAACATGAGGTAAACATAAATATCAACCATACAATAATCAGGAAAATGTTTATTTTTAAGGTTTTTATAAAAGCAAAGTAAAACTAGCATACCTCAATGGCATAACACTAGCAAGCTATTAACAAGAATGCTTCCTAGGAGAAAAATAATGATATTAACTTTAGACTTGGCTAAGTTACAAAGGAACTTTAAAATCGTTAGTGAACTCACTAAAAGAAGAGAAATGCAACATATAACTTCCTCACTTCACAGAGTTTTTTAAAACTTTGAAAAAACTCTACAGTTAAAAGACAAATATTTTCAAACTGGATTAAATAAAAAAAAAAAACCCAGTACATGCTATTTCAACATTATATCAGAGGGTCTAATAATTACATTGAACATTTATTAGAACATTATCACACAAGGCACTGATTTAAGCACCTTACAGGAATTAATTTATTTAATCCACACAACATCCTATGAGATAGATGTACCTTCATCCACTTTTGCAGATGAGAAAACTCAGGTTTTGTAGCTTGTCCAAGGTTAGATAGCAAGTTAATAGCAGAGGTGGGTTGGCACAGACAAACTGACTCCAGAACCTGTGCTCCTAACAACTAAACAATACCCTCCTAGCAAGCAAAATAGAAACATAAGGAAATTAAAACAAAGATCGTAAAGGAAGAAACAAAACTCAGTACCAGATGACTGCCTGCATGTAAACCCCAAAGAATGTACAGATAACATATGGGAAATATTAAGAGAGTTTAACAAGATCGATGGATATAAAATCATTATGTAAAATCCTATTGTATCTCAATAAATCAGTAGAAGTTAGAAAAATCTGCTTTTAAAGCAATGTCATTTAAAATTGCAACAAAAAAGTGAGATGCTTAGTAATAAATCTAACAAAAGCTGTGTAAGACCTTTATTTAGAAAACCATAAAAACTCTTTAAAATATTAAAGACTTAAATAGAGAGATATATCATATTCATGGACAGAAATAAACAATATTGTAAAGCTATCATTCTTTCCAAAATGTTCTGTAGGTTCAATGCAATTGCAATAAAAATCCTAATAATATATTTTGTGGAACTTGCCAACCTGATTCTGAAATTTATGTGGAAGAGCAATGGTCTAAGAATAACTAAAACACTCCTGAGGCAGAGGAAAAATAAGATCAGAGGTATTTGTTCTTCTGGGTATTGGTTTAATTATAGAGTAATTTAGGCACCAAAGTACTGACACAGGGATAGACAAACCATTGAATAGAGTAGAGAACCCAGAAATAGACCATGCATACATAAAAACTTAATATAACATAGAGCTATCATTAGAGCTAATTAGGCAAAGAATGGACTGAACAGAAAAGCTGGGAAAATTGTTACTCTTATGGGAAAAATGGATTGAAATACCCACTTCACTATTCACAAAAATCAATTCCAGATGGACCAAGGACTAAGAAATGTACAACTTTCAGGAAAAAATATCAGGGAATAACTTGATGACTTCAGTATAAGAAAGAATTTCTTTTAAATAACTCAAAAAGTAAAAATTATAAAGAAAAAGATGAATTCAACTACACTTAAAGACTTTTATTCATGAAATCTCACATACATACATACATACACAAATGCACACACACGCACACACACACACAATAAAGGTAGTAAAAAGCCACACTTTCCAAGAAGATATTTGCAACATATATAACTGCTAAAATGTTTGTATCCAGAATATATTAGTAAGTCCTACAAAACAATAAGAAAAAGATAAATAATCCTTTATAAAAATGGTCAGAATACATCAACAGAAATTTTACAGAAAAGGAAACATGAGAGACCATTAAACATATGAAAAGATATTCAAACAATATTAATCAAGAGAAAGCAAAGTAAAAACACAGTGATATATCATTTTATTTCTCATGAGATTTATAAAAATTTAAAAGTATTGACTAAGATGTAAAACAAAAATAAAATCTGAGACATCATTAGTGAGTTTAAATTGGTACAACTTGCAAAATAATCAGGCATTCTCTTGTAAAGTTGAATATATGCATTTTTCATGACTCTTCAATTCTATATGAGTATACATCTTAGGGAAATTCACATATGTCTTCCAAGAGATATACCTAAAAATATAGCAATATTATCAAATATTTTATTATAAAATCAAAAAACTGAAAACAACCCAATTGTCCAAGTAGAGTAGAATGGAAAAAAAAAAAAAATCAGGTGTTGTAGTCATGTGATGGAATACTGTACCACAGTAAAACTGGATGAACTATATGACATTTATCAAGACATGAATGTCAAGAGTTCTGTTGAGTGAAAAGAACTAGACACATAAGAATATACACAGTATGATTCCATATATATAAAGGCCAAAAACAAAATTAAACAATCTATTACTTAGATAAACATACCTGTGTGATAAAAAACATTTTAAAAAATAAGCAAACAGTAAACAAAATTCTGAATTGAAGTTCCCTTTTGGAGGGGAGAGGAAAGGGATGAAATTATAGAGGACATACAAGGGTATTCAAAATTAATGTTTTGTTTTATTTACTAATGAATCTCATTGTTCATTTTGCTATTTTAAAGGTATACAAACATGTTAAATATTTCTTTGTGTGTATGACCTATTTCTCTAAAATAAAATAAAAATGGAAGGTATCTGAAAACATGTACTTTGTATTTTGACAGTACTTTCTATGGTACTTAATGAAATTAGCTCAGATTTCAATATAAACTTAGTAAAAATCAAATTTTAAAAAATAAAATGAAATGGAAAAAATTTACCCTTTGTAAAATACCCAAAAGATCTAAAGAATTATTATCATTTTAGTACCTTGTCAAGTAGCTTGTGTTTGACACCATTTATCACTTGGGTAATAAAAGGAAGATGGGAACTCCTGGCTCAGGGTCTCTTCCCTCCGCTGTCACTGAACTGCCCCAGAGCCCAAGAGGAGGGCGGCCTCACTGAAGCTGCTGGCTCAAGAGGGGCCCCAGCAACTAAAGCCGTGACAGTCCTGGGGACCGTGGGCTGGATCTCTCATCCTGGGGTAAGCCAGCTGCCATGTCATGAGAACCCTCAAGCAGCCCTAAGGAGAGATCCATGTGGCAAGGAACTGAGGCCTCCTACCTACAGCCACATACTTCTAAATATTTTCAAAACATTTGTATGAATTTTCATCCTCAGCAGCAGTGAATGAGATTCAAGGATTATACACATTCTTGCCAAACTTGATAATACCAGTCATTTTCATTTGCACTTTCTGGTTGTATTGGTGATGATGGAGTGCCATGAGAGATACGACTTCATTAAACAGAATAGCTTCAAGATGGTGGAAGAGTAAGATGTGGAGGTCACCTTCCTCCCCACAAATAAGTAAGAAATACAACTACATGTGGAACAACTCCTACAGAACACCTACTGAACGCTGGCAGAAGACCTCAGACCTCCCAAAAGGCAAGAAACTCCCCATGTACCTGGGTAGGGCAAAAGAAAAAACAGTGACAAAAGAATAGGGATGGGACTTGCACCAGTGGGAGGGAGCTGTGAAGGAGGAAAGGTTTCCACACAAAAGGAAGTCCCTTCGTGGGCAGAGACTGCGGGTGGCAGAGGGGGGCAAGATTCGGAGCCACAGGGGAGAGCGCAGCAACAGGGGTGCGGAGGGCAAAGCAGAGAGATTCCCGCACAGAGGATCAGTGCTGACCAGCACTCACCAGCCCGAGAGGCTTGCCTGCTCACCCGCTGGGGCGGGCGGGGCCGGGAGCTGAGGCTCCGGCTTTGGTGAGATCCCAGGGAGGGGAATGGGGTTGGCTGCATGAACACAGCCTGAAGGGGGCTGATGCACCAGAGTTAGCCAGGAGGGAGTCTGGGAAAAAGTCTGGAACTGCCGAAGAGGCAAGAGACTTTTTCTTGCCTCTTTGTTTTGCAGTGTGCGAGGAGAGGGGATTAAGAGCACCATTTAAACGAGCTCCAGAAACGGGCGCAAGCCATGGCTATCAGCACGGACCCCAGAGATGGGCATGAGACACTAAGGCTGCTGCTGCAGCCACCAAGAAGCCTGTGTGCAAGTACATGTCACTATCCACACCTCTCCCCAGGGAGCCTGTGCAGCCCGCCACTGCCAGGGTCCCATGAGCCAGAGACAACTTCCCCAGGAGAACACACGGCATGCCTCAGGCTGGTGCAATGTCACATCGGCCTCTGCCACTGCAGGCTCGCCCCTCACTCTGTACCCCTACATGCCCCCAGCCTGAGTGAGCCAGAGGCCCCGAATAAGCTGTTCCTTTAACCCCGTCCTGTCTAAGCAAAGAAAAGACACCCTCAAGCGACCTACACACAGAGGCGGGGCCAAATCAAAACCTGAATCCCAGGAGCTGTGAACATAAAGAAGATAAAGGGAAATCTCCCCCAGCCTCCTCAGGAGCACTGGATTAAATCTCCACAGTCACCTTGATGTACACTGCATCTCTGAAATACCTGAATAGACCACAAATCAACCCAAATTAAAAGGTGGACTTTGGGAGCAATGATATATATATATTTTTTCTCTATTTCACTTTTTGTGAGTGTGTAATATCAAACAGCGAAAATCTCCCAGAGATCTCCACCTCAACACCAAGACCCAGCTCCACTCAACAACCAGCAAGCTACAGTTCTGAACAGCCTATGCCAAACAACTACCAAGACAGGAACACAAACCCATTCATTAGCAGAGAGGCTGCCTAAAATCATAATAAGGTCACAGACACCCCAAAACACACCACCAGATGTGGACTTGCCTACCAGAAAGACAAGATCCAGCCTCATCCAAGAGAACACAGGCACTAGTCCCCTCCAGCAGGAAGCCTACACAACCCACTGAACCAACCTTAGCCACTGGCGGCAAACACCAAAAACAACGGGAACTACAAACCTGCAGCCTGAGAAAAGAAGACCCCAAACAGAGTAACATAAGAAAACTGAGAAGACAAAGAAACACACAGCAGATGAAGGAGCAAGGTAAAAACCCACCAGACCTAAAAAATGAAAAGGAAATAGGCAGTCTCCCTGAAAAAGAATTCAGAATAATGATAGTAAAGATGATCCAAAATCTTGGAAATAGAATGGAGAAAACAAACATTTAACAAGGACCTAGAAGAACTAAAGAGCAAACAAACAATGATGAACAACACAATAAATGAAATTAAAACTTCTCTAGAAGGGAACAATAGCAGAATAACTGAAGCAGAAGAAAGGATAAGTGACCTGGAAGATAAAATAGTGGAAATAACTACTGCAGAGCAGAATAAAGAAAAAAGAATGAAAAGAATTGAGGACAGTCTCAGAGACCTCTGGGACAATATTAAACGCACCAACATTCGAATTATAGGAGTCCCAGAGGAAGAAGAGAAAAGGAAAGGGACTGAGAATATATTTGAAGAGATTATAGTTGAAAACTTTGCTAATATGGGAAAGGAAGTAGGTAATCAAGTGCAGGAAGTGCAGAGAGTCCCATACAGGATAAATCCAAGGAGAAACACGCCAAGACACATATTAATCAAACTATCAAAAATTAAATACAAAGAAAAAATATTAAAAGCAGCAAAGGAAAAACAAGAAAAAGCATACAAGGGAAACTCACTAAGGTTAACAGATGATCTTTCAGCAGAAACTCTGCAAGCCAGAAGGGAGTGGCAGGACATATTTAAAGTAATGAAAGAGAAAAACCTACAATAAAGATTACTCTACCCAGCAAGGATCTCACTCAGATTTGATGGAGAAATTAAAACCTTTACAGAGAAGCAAAACTTAAGGAAATCCAGCACCACCAAACCATCTTTACAACAAATGCTAAAGGAACTTCTCTAGGCAGGAAACACAAGACAAGGAAAAGACCTACAATAACAAACACAAAACAATTAAGAAAATGGTAATAGGATCATACATATCGATAATCACCTTAAATGTAAATGGATTAAATGCTGCAACCAAAGGACATAGACTGGCTGAATGAATACAAAAACAAGACCTGTATATATGCTGTCTACAAGAGACCCACTTCAGACCTAGGGACACACACAGACTGAAAGTGAAGGGATGGAAAAAAATATTCCATGCAAATGAAAATCAAAAGAAAGCTGTAGTAGCAATTCTCATATCAGACAAAATAGACTTCAAAACAGAGACTATTAGAAGAGACAAAGAAGGACACTACATAGTGATCAAGGGATCAATCCAAGAAGAAGATACAACAATTTAAATATTTATGTGCCCAACATAGGAGCACCTCAATACATAAGGGAAGTACTAACAGCCATAAAAGGGGAAATCGACAGTAACACAATCATAGTAGGGGACTTTAACACCCCACTTTCACCAATGGACAGATCATCCAAAATGAAAATAACTACGGAAACACAAGCTTTAAATGATACACTAAACAAGATGGACTTAATTGATATTTATAGGACATTCCATCCAAAAACAACAGAATACAATTTATTCTCAAGGGCTCATGGAACATTCTCCAGGATAGATCATATCTTGGTTCACAAATCAAGCCTTGGTAAATTTAAGAAAAGTGAAATTGTATCAAGTATCTTTTCCAACCACAATGCTATGAGACTAGATATCAATTACAGGAAAAAACCTATAAAAAATACAAACACATGGAGGCTAAATAATACTCTACTTAATAACCAAGGGATCACTGAAGAAATCAAAGAGGAAACCAAAAAATACCTAGAAACAAATGACAATGAAAACACGATGACCCAAAACCTATGGGATGCAGCAAAACCAGTTCTAACAGGGAAGTTTATTGCAATACAATCCTACCTTAAGAAACAAGAAACATCTCAAACAACCTAACCTTACACCTAAAGCAAATAGAAAAAGAAGAATCAAAAACCCCCAAAGTTAGCACAAGGAAAGAAATCATAAAGATCAGATCAGAAATAAATGAAAAAGAAATGAAGGAAACGATAGCAAAGATCAATAAAACTAAAAGCTGGTTCTTTGAGAAGATAAACAAAATTTATAAGCCTTTAGCCAGACTCATCAGGAATTAAAGGGAAAAGACTCAAATCATTAGAATTAGAAATGAAAAAGGAGAAGTAACAACTGACACTGCAAAAACACAAAGGATCATGAGAGATTACTACAAGCAACTATATGCCAATAAACTGGACAACCTGGAAGAAATGGACAGATTCTTAGAAAAGCACAACCTTCTGAGACTGAACCAGGAAGAAATAGAAAATATAAAGAGACCAATCACAAGCACTGAAATTTAGACTGTGATTAAAAATCTTCCAACAAATAAAAGTCCAGGACCAGATGGCTTCACAGGTGAATTCTATCAAATATTTAGAGAAGAGCTAACACCTATCCTTCTCAAACTCTTCCAAAATATAGCAGAGGAAGGAACACTCCCAAACTCATTCTATGAGGGCACCATGACCCTGATACCAAAACCAGAAAAAGATACTACAAAAAAATAAAATTACAGACCAATATCACTGATGAATATAGATGCAAAAATCCTCAACAAGGGCTTCCCTGGTGGTGCAGTGGTTGAGAATCCACCTGCCAATGCAGGGGACACGGGTTCGTGCCCTGGTCCGGGAAGATCCCACATGCCACAGAGCACTAGGCCCGTGAGCCATGGCCACTGAGCCTGTGCTTCCGGAGCCTGTGCTCTGCAATGGGAGAGGCCACAACAGTGAGAGGCCTGCGTACCATAAAAAAAAAAAAAAAATCCTCAACAAAATACTAGCAAACAGAATCCAACAACACATTAAAAGGATAATACACCATGATCAAGTGGGATTTATCCCAGGGATGCAAGGATTCTTCAATATACGCACATCAATCAATGTGATACACCATATGAAAAAACTGAAGAATAAAAACCATATGATCATCTCAATAGATGCAGGAAAAGCTTTTGACAATATTCAACACACATTTATGATAAAAACTCTCCAGAAAGTGGTCATAGATGGAACCTACCTCAACATAATAAAGGCCACATACCACAAACCCACAGCAAACATCATTCTCAGCGGTGAAAAACTGAAAGCATTTCCTCTAAGATCAGGAATGAGACAAGGATGTCCACTCCCACCACTATTATTCAACATAGTTTTGGAAGTCCTAGCCACAGCAATCAGAGAAGAAAAAGAAATAAAAGGAATCCAAATTGGAAAAGAAGAAGTAAAACTGTCACTGTTTGCAGATAACATGATAATATACATAGAGAATCCTAAAGATGCCACCAGAAAACTACTAGAGCTAATCAATGAATTTGGTAAAGTAGCAGGATACAAAATTAATGCACAGAAATCTCTTGCATTCCTATACACTAATGATGAAAAATCTGAAATAGAAATTATGGAAACACTCCCATTTACCATTGTAACAAAAATAATAAAATACCTAGGAATAAACTTACCTAGGGAGACAAAAGAGCTGTATGCAGAAAATTACAGGACACTGATGAAAGAAATTAAAGATGATACAAATAGATGGAGAGATATACCATGTTCTTCAATTGGAAGAATCAACATTGTGAAAATGACTCTACTACCCAAAGCAATCTACAGATTCAATGCAATCCCTATCAAACTACCCTTGGCATTTTCCCAGAACTAGAACAAAAAATTTCACAATTTGTATGGAAACACAAAGACCCTGAATAGCCAAAGCAATCTTGAGAAAGAAAAACAGAGCTGGAGGAATCAGGTTCCCAGACTTCAGACTATACTACAAAGCTGGGACAGTAATCAAGACAGTATGGTACTGGCACAAAAACTGAAATATAGATCCATGGAACAGGATAGAAAGCCCAGAGATAAACCCACACACATATGGTTACCTTATTTTTTATAAAGGAGGCAAGAATATACAATGGAGAAAAGACAGTCTCTTCAATAAGTGGTCCTGAGAAAACTGGAGAGCTACATGTAAAAGAATGAAATTAGAACATTCTCTAACACCACACACAAAAATAAACTCAAAATGGATTAAAGACCTAAATGTATGACCAGATACTAGAAAACTCGTAGAGGAAAACATACCCAGAACACTCTGTGACATAAATTGCAGCAATATCTTTTTGGATTCCTCTCCTAGAGTAATAGAAAAAAACAAAAATAAAGAAATGGGACCTAATTAAACTTGAAAGCTTTTGCACAGCAAAGGAAACCATAAATGAAACAAAAAGACAACCCACAGAATGCGAGAAAATATTTGCAAACAATGCAACCAACAAGGGATTAATTGCCAAAATATACAAACAGCTGATACAGCTCAATATCAAAAAAGCAAATAGCCCAATCAATGTGCAGAAGATTTAAATAGACGTTTATCCAAAGAAGACATATAGATGGACAAAAATCACATGAAAAGATGTTCCATGTTGTTAATTATCAGAGAAATGCAAACCAAAACTACAATAAGGTATATCACCTCGCACCAGTCAGAATGACCATCATCATAAAGTTTACAAATAATAAATGTTGGAGAGGGTGTGGAGGAAAGGGAACCCTCCTACACTGTTGGTGGGAATGTAAATTGGTACAGCCGCTATGGAGAATGGGATGGAGGTTCCTTGAAAAACTAAAAATAGAATTACCATATGACACAGCCATCCCACTCCTGGGCATATATCCAGAGAAAACCATAATTCAAAAAGATATGTGCACCACAATGTTCATTGCAGCACTATTTACAATAGCCAAGACATGGAAGCAACCTAAATGTCCATTGACAGATGAATGTCTAAAGAAGATATGGCATATTTATACAACGGAATATTACTCAGCCATAAAAAAGAATGAAATAATGCCATTTGCAGCAAGATGGATGGACCTAGAGATTATCATACCAAGTGAAGTAAGCCAGACAGAGAAAGCCAAATATCATCTGATATCGCTTACATGCAGAATCTAAAAAAAAAATGATACAAGTGAAATTATTTACAAAACAGAAACAGACCCACAGACATAGAAAATATATTTATGGTTACCAAAGTGGAAAGTTGGGGGAGGGATAAATTAGGAGCTTGGGATTTACATATACAAACTACCATATATAAAATAGATAACCAACAAGAACCTACTGAATAGCACAGGGAACTATACTCAATATTTTGTAATAACCTATAAGGGAAAAGAATCTGAAAAAAAATAGATATATATGTATGTACAACTGAATCACTTTGCTGTACACCTGAAACTAACACAACATTGTAAATCAACTATACTTTAACAAAAATAAATTAATTAATTTTTTAAAAAAGAAAAGAAACATGATGCAGGAGTGGAAAATAACAGTGAACACGTGTTTAGAATAGGTTGGATCCTTCCACAGGTTGACCAGGAAGAGCATCTCTGAAGAGAAGGCATGCAAAGTGAGATCTGAAAGAGGAGAAAAGGCCCTATTTGAAGAGTGGGACAGGCAAGGAGTTGGAGGCAAGAGGAAGGAAGATTCCAGGCCAAGAGAAGTGCACCTACCAAGGCCTGGAGAAGAGGTTTGGCATCTAAGAACTGAGGAACAGAATGGTGGAATGCTGAGAATGTCAAAAGTAGGACTGAAAAAAAGGAAGCTGAAACCAGATCATGCAGGGCCTTGAAGGCCATGCTAAGGAGGTCTGATTCTTTTTCTCAAAGATCAATAGCAAGAAATGGAATGAGTTTAAGTGTAGAAGCCACATGATTCAATTTGTGCTGTAAAAGATTACTTTGTTATTTGGTGAATAGTAGAAACAAGAAATTACTGTGATAATAGTAGAGTTGAAGAGAAGTAGAGGGTAGAACTAGGATTGTAGCAGTGTCAGAAACAAAGTGAGGAGATTGAAGGTCTGTTCTGAAGATAAAATTATGTCAGAGAAAATTACATAAAACAGTAACAGATCAAAAATGTATACAATTCTCATTCTCTAAGGATGCTTCAGTTATTTCAACTGATTTCTCTGTCTTCATAAAGTTCTACAGACATTAAAAAATAAAAACCTCCTTATTATTCATAGCACTGACAGTACTGCCCAGGCCACTCTAAGTCACACAACTTCTTCTTGGGGAAAAAACATAGAACTATCAGAAACATGTCAGAATATCACAAACACTTTCGATCATCTGTATAAACTGTAAAATGTGTAATTATTTTACTTGTTCCCTAAGTTTCAAATTTTCATAGATAGAAAAGTAAAGACTTTCACTACCACAGCCAACTAACCTGTGCCCCTATTTCCCAACACATCTGTTTCTCTCTGACCCCGCTTCCTAGAATAATAAAATAAGCCAATGCTTACTAGGCACCAACACTGCTCGTAACACTTGTAAATATTAACTGGTTTAACCCTGAGAGGAAGTTACTCTTAATTATCCCCATTCACTATACATGAATTCAAACATGTTTTTTGTTGCCCCAGCTTTAGGTTTTAGAAGGAGCTTGAAGCCACACTGACATCAAACAGTGCGTGTAACCTGCCTTAGTTAAACGTGCTTTGATCTTAAGTGTCTTTGCTGATTAATTTTGGTAAAAATAGCCGATCAAGATCAACAAAAATTTAGAAAACACATTGGGTAAAAGAATCAACATCTCCCCCAGCAGACTGAGAATGAGCGATTTCTCTATTACAAGGAGATAAATAGGAAATAGAAATGCAAGCAAATTTCTAAGCAAATAAACTCTTTATTACCAAGTATTTCAAATGTTGCAGAGTATACAGAATGAAACCAGCCAGGATCCAAACATCCCACTTAAAACTGGGAGGAAAAAAAAGAGTATAACATCTGGATATGTAAAACTCAGCTTTTATTTCAGTTTTGTTTTGTTTTTCAGCTGTCACACTCCAAAACAGATTAAACTGAAATCTCTCTTAGGAGCCAGGAGACCCACGGGAGCGTGTTGACAGCCAGAGGAGCCACAGCCTTGGCACGAAGTCCTCACTTACCAGCACTTAAGTACTAAGCCTGTAATGAATGGTTCACAGTGGTACTAAGTCTGTAAAGCACAGTTCATCGTGGTTCTCAACCTTGGCAACACCTTAAAATCACCTGGAGTGCTTTCTTAAAATACCACCCCAGAGATTCTTTTCAGCTGCCCTCAGGTGGGCCCTGGGAACGGGTGCTTCTTACAAACCCCTGGGTGATTCTACTCTGCCGACAAAGCTGGAGAACCACCTCTGGAAAGCTGAGCCTCAGGGGTTGCCATGCTGCAACATGCTTTTGGGCTTATCCCCGCCTGGAAAGGCAAGAAAATCACAGGACGCTGAAGCCAGCTTCTGAGTTCCTGCAGTCGCTATAAGCACGGGGCTGAACCTCTCTCGCTGCTGAGCTCCCAGCAGGAGAAACCACTTAAGAGCACCACCCTCTGGAAAACTTCGCTGTCAGTCAAGCTAGCCGCTGCCCACAACTTCTTCCAAAACTTACCTGCTTCAACATAACATGTTAACAATCTTTGAGCGCCAATAAAAGTATAGTTTTCTCCATTGCTAGTATGAATTAGGTAACTGTGAATTAGAGAGAGCGCTGAGTGAAGAAACTGAGTACCTAATATGTGTTAGATGTTTTACTTACTTTGCTTTCAATCCTTACCACAAATCTGTGAGGAAGGAGTTGTTTTATTTTAGTCTTCCAGGAGGAAACTGAGGCTCAGGGAGATGAGTCACTGATTTCTCAAGGTCACGGGGCTACTGAAGGGAACAATGGGAGGAGACCCAATCTGGATTTTACTATCCCACACTGCCCCCTATGGCAGCAGGGGTCAGTGCAAGTGCAAGTTCAAAGAACTTAAAATGCCTGAAGGCGGCCAGCTTGAAATCTTCCCGGTGGACCTAATTGGCTGTGATTGCTCTTTCCTCCCAACACTTACAGCCTTTCTGTTGGTACCACTGGCTTACAGCTGAACTCTTACCGCCTTTGGTTAATTGCCAGTTCATGTGCTTTCAGCTCATCGTGATTACAAGCAAGCTCAAACCAGTAAAGGCGGTCTTTGGTATTTTTAATCCACCTGAGAGCCTAAAATTGCCTTAGGCAATGCTTCTCAAACTGTTATGGCCTTATGAATCACCTATGGACCTTGTTAAAATGCAGATTCTCATGCACCCCTCCAACCTCCATCTTACCAGCTTCATCCGTATGCCCCCATCTTTCTATGTCCCTTTTCTTTTCAGAAAAATTTGCCTGTCTCTGGCTTTTCCAGTTGGGATCCAGTCTCCTTAGAGACAGCAAAGAATTAGAAATAACAAATAACTTTACATGCACAAACACTCAGTTCTCTGTAAACACTTACTAAATTAATAAATGGTTTTGCCCTCCTGTAAACAAGTCAACCCCAATGGATCCTCAATATTGAGTTCTAGAAGTCTCTACTATTAAAAAAAAATTAGGTGTGAAAATATGAAGAAGTAACAGGTATCTATAAAAATCCCTCTTAATTGGATTCATTTCAGCCTCTTTTCACAAAGAGAAAAGAATAAATCAAAGGTACCACCAATATTTAGATGGAATTTCAGAAAGAGTGCAGGGGCAAGGACATCAGGATGTCAGAAATGCTGTTTGATACTCTTAAAGCACACATCTTCCTATGATAGTCTTAAACTATATAGAGAAACATGTAGGAAATGCCCAGCCCCGTGCAATTTGTATGATTCACTTGATACATAGTAAAGTTGTTTCATGGGTGAACTGAGGATATTACTACTTCAAATATGGGTTTGTCATAAAGAGTAAAGGAAATGGCAGATGTGTTTCTTAGTAGTTACCACTAAGTAGATACTCAGTAAATGTTCAGTTCCAGCTTATGTTGGTAACTGTTTTCATCCCAGGGGTATGGGGAAGAAGGGTAGCAAATACTTAGTCAACATGTTTGTTGAACTTAAAGAAAGCTCTGACCATGGCAAAGATTTTATATGTTAAGCAATCTTAGCTCTTGTAACCTTCCAAAATCATACGAAAGGAGATGTCAAGTTCTAAAAAATATAGTTGTCCATGTACAATCAAATTGCACCCAGGGGCAGGGAAAGAGGGAATGATGAAAACAAACTGATGTTAGAAAAAGTCCCATCACTGCAAAAAAGTTCATAGGAAAAGATCAAATCATAGCACCAGATAATAGGCACTCTAGTAAAGCAGTGACATTAAAATAACTATAAAAGAAAATCTGAAAAAGAACCTTACCTAAGGGAAAAGTAAGGAAAAGGAAACAATGATTGTTAATTGAGCAAAATTTAGCCTATATATTTAAGATAGGCAAACAAGATATCATTCTCAGAGAGAAATTTTTATTAAAATTAAAGCCATACATAAATTGTCCAATTGAGTAACAGTCCCCACAGACAAAACCTACAGCAAGATGTCAGAGCTAAAATACTCATGGCAAATCAAAAACAAAACAAAACAAGAAAGTGCAAGATATTTTATATTACATATATACTTAGCAATAAAATCATCTTTTCTATTTCTTCCTAAAACTTTTCAGCATTCAACTAGCAATTGCCCTTAATGTACTATTGCATCTATTCAATATTTTGTTAATTAGGTTATACACAATAAAATCCAGGGGCTACAGAGAACACATTCAAAGTCGATGGGCTCAACACAAAATTCTATTATATGTGATTACATTTCTAAGGCCAGCAAGAAAGCCCATGGGAATGAAGGCAATTGCCACACTTTACACATGTGGAAAATGTCATACTATCTCCTCTCCCGGAGGTTTCTGAGGAGTGTATTTTATTCCATGGGAAGCCTGAGGCATGTTAGAACCCCTCAGCCCACGTGTACTTCCCTCCTTTTTCTCCCTTCCACAATGAGTGCGGTGCCTTAAGTGTCTATGCTCAAGACTGTACTCTGGTTTTGGTTCTGGTTTGTTTTGTATCAGATTCATATGCCCATCTTCCTGCTGATTATCTTACTAATGCTGTAACTTTGATGAGTCACCACCACCTAGAGACCTGTGAGGTCTATTAGAAAGCGTTCTCAAATCTTGAGCCAAGAAAGAAAAGTAAGAGCTAGTTAAACATCATTAAGGACTGTTGTCTCAAAAAAGCCATTAGAGATGTACCACAGCTCAGCACATTCATTCATGTTTTCTACTGAAAAATGAAACTTTAAAAAAAAGAAAATGTTAGTACTAATAATTCAAGTACTTTGTCTAACAAAAACCAGCGTAAAAACTGGAGATGTCAGTTCATCTCAAGTTCAATTTCCGGATGAGGATGGGGAATCACGCCCTTGACTTCAGAACAGATCTTATGACTTCCCAGAAGAGTTATTCACCTACCTGGTAAATTCCAAAAGTTCTGGAAAATCATCCCCAACTCAACTACATCACGTACCCACATCTACCAAAAATGTACTTTCTCCACATCTTGAATGATATGTATATATATTTTCTCTTTTTGGGGGGGCTGGGTTTGGTCTTCATTGCTGCACACAGGCTTTCTCTAGTTGTGGTGAGTGGGGGCTACTCTTCGTTGCAGTGCACGGGCTTCTCACTGCAGTGGCTTCTCTTGCTGTGGAGCACAGGTTCTAGGTGCACGGGCTTCAGTAGTTGTGGCACGCAGGCTTAGTAGTTGTGGCACACGGGCTTGGTTGCTCTGCAGCATGTGGGATCTTCCCAGACCAAGGGTCAAACTCGTGTCCCCTGCATTGGCAGGTGGATTCTTAACCACTGCACCACCAGGGAAATCCTTTGGATGACATTTTTATTATTGTTATTAGTATTAGTATTATAGCTGCTTCTCTTGGTTTCCAGTTGTCCTCCTCTTTGATGCAGGTAGGCTTAGAAAGGTAATACTTCAAGCCTTATATACTTGCGTGTTCTAAGTTATCTATCCCTTTACTGAGAGCTGCAGTGGCGAACAGATCTAATGAGGAGTGTGAGAGGACACAGATACCTGAGAGGAGAGTAGGAGCAGGAAGGAGCACTAAGGGTTCTGATCTCCCCACAATTTTACCTAAGGCTTCAGCAGGGCAAACACTTACGTAAATGAAATCATAAATAGAACAAAAAACATTTAAAAGAGATAAGCCCAGAGCTGTTCTGATTGATGCTACAATTGAAGCCTGGACCTCTGCCCACTGTACTTGTCCTTCCAGACCCTGAGGCAGTTCAGAGAAATGCTAGGCTCTCAGGAAAGATGCTTTGAAAACCACCAGTCCATTGGAAGTTGATATAATGAAAGAAATCCTCTCTAAGAACCATTCCTTCTCTTAAATCTTTCATCAAGAATTTATGATTTCAGAAGTTAATATCTAGATAAATAGTTGGGAGGATGAATGCAAGAAAGAAAGGCATGATAAATTGTTGTTTTTCATCCAGATCCTTTTTGCTATTAGCATCTCTATTTTCAAATAACATGGGACTAGCTTAAGCAAAGGTAAGGTAGAATGAGGGAGTCTCTCCCATCCATCGACAGGGAGGAACACTCCTCATGCTCAGATGCTAAAGACCTATGGAAACACAGCCATTCCCTTCTCTCCGTATCCTGTTGCTATGTCTCTTTTGCTGCAGATGGGGTTTATTCTATCCTAAGCGCATGTGAAGGAAACGGTCACTGTAACTAACCCCTGATTTCTGTTCATGAAATCAGCCAGAATAATTCCAAATCCAAGTTTTCTAAAAAGTACTTTGCTCAGCCCAACTTGAGTGGAGCATCCCTGATCCAATCAGAAAAATCTGGCTGACAATTCTGCAGTGGGTAGGGCAAGTTTCAGAAAAGAGAGCAGGGCTTCCCTGGTGGCACAGTGGTTGAGAGTCCGCCTGCCGATGCAGGGGACACGGGTTTGTGCCCCGGTCTGGGAAGATCCCACATGCCGCGGAGCAGCTGGGCCCGTGAGCCATGGCCGCTGAGCCTGCGCGTCCGGAGCCTGTGCTCCACAAGGGGAGAGGCCACAACAGTGAGAGGCCCGTATACTGCAAAAAAAAAAAAAAAAAAAGAGAGCAAGCACAACATTGTAATCAAATATACTTCAATAAAATTTTTAAAAAAGCAGAAAAGAGAGCAAGGTGTTGAGAAAACTAATAATAGCAACCAGCACTCCCTTCCTAGAAGCCTATGGCCCCTGATACAGCAGTGATGTGTTGGACCAGCTTGTACCAGTTGGTGAGAACTGATTCTACCCTCACTTCCCAACTCCATGTTCAATGATGTCATACTGGTAGCTCGAAATCAACTATGGTAGGAGTATTTATACCATGAAAACTGGCAAATGCTATAAATCGGGGATTCTTTTTTCAGAGAATCCGTTTACCAGCACACTACTGTCACATAAGTCTCCATGATTTGTGATTTTGGACACAGACACATTAACTTCTACTCACACACTGTGAAGTTCTGCAGATAGCCTTAGTACCCTTTTCCTCACAAGCATAGTCCTCTAGTAGGAACTCTGTCCACCTGTTCACCCAGGTATGTTTATATGTTTAAGAAAGAAAATAAAACAAGACGTGCATCACCATGAGTCAAATGCATCACATCTGTGATTCAACACAAAGCCTTTTGTCTACTATACTTATTATAAGGTTAGATATATGTTAGAATGATCTTGAAAATTATCCATATTCTTGGTTAAAATAGAAAATAGCAACTGGAGAAATCTAGGGCAGAAAGTGTGAAGAAATAGTAGAAGTCACAAGAGCACTTACTGGAATACAGTAGGAGATCAATAAAGGTTTGGGAAATGATGAAGGGAAGAAAGGAAGTGGGAAAGAGGGGAGGAGGTACGGGACAGAAGGGAGAGAGGGAGGGCAGAGAATACAAAGGGAAACAATGAGCCGTTGATCAAAGGAGAAAACCTCTCACTGAGAATAGAAGCATAATAACATATTAAATGATAATATGAAAGTAGTCATTTATTCAACAAACTGAACCTGTGTCAGGGGCTGGGCACACAATGCTTAGTAAGACATGGTCCTGGCCTTGGGCAATGTAGAGTTTAGTGGAGGAGAGCTGCAAGTAACGTCATCTCAATACTGGTAAATGTTATGCTTAGTTAACCAGGTGTGCTGAGGGAAACCACAGAAAATCTTCTACCCCCAACTTGGGAGTCAGAAAAGACCTAACAGAGAAGGGAACACCTAAACCAAGCCCCAGAGAACAAACAAAAACTCTGCGAATGAATAGGATGAGGCCAAGGGCATTTCAGATGGAGGAGGAAAAGCAAAAAGGTTTGGTGTGAGTAGGAATTGACAATCATGGGTCTGAAGTAAGCTTAGACTTGCTGAGTGTAGTGTGCAAGAGAAGAAGTGGAGATAAAATCCACTGGGGGTCAAGAAGGTGTTGCGTGCATACTGTGAATTGGGACTTTAAGGACAAAAGTGAACTATCTAAGGGTTTAAAGAAAATAACACTTTAGAAAAATCACGAAGTCCTGATTATTTTATCTCCTGAGTAGCTCTCACATTAGTCATTTTGCTTCTTCACAATCACAACATTTCTTTTTCAATAGGAATGACACCACAACCTCCAGCTGGCCTCCCTGCCCCGACTCTGTCCCACTTCTAAACTAGGGAAAGACGGGAGACCAGCTGATGGCTGCAACATCAGTTGCGTTGAGATAAAAAGATTGTGGTCGTGAAATAGGGAGGTGGAACAGTTTGAGAGCTATTCAGGGGATAAAGTAAGCAGGATTTGCTGAGTAACAGGATTCGGGAGGCAGGAGTTCAGAGAGGTTCCCAGGTTCCTGACTTGGGCAGCTGGATGGATGGTGGTGCTTTTGACTATGAGAAGAAAATTTTGTTTTAAATAGGTTTAGTGGAGTATATCAGGAATTTAATTTTGAGCTTGAGGTGCTGTGGGACATCCTGGCAGAGATGTATATAGTAGGCAGTTAACTAGAAAAAACACAAAAAAGGAATTATCATCAGTTTTTTATACCTTGGGTTTTGAGAGGTCAATTACAGGGGCATGAACAGACAGAAAAAATATCCCCTTTGATTATAGATACATGCCATGCTCATGTGAAAGGATTTTAATCTAAAATGGAACCAGAGGATATGAAATAGAGAATCTCATACACGTACCCGCAGAAGAACAGAATTTAAGAATGGAAGGACTGGTTTCCTTTAAATGCTTGATTTATGGAAGACTGAGGTTTATCTCCTGACCAATGAACATCTGCCAAGAAGCTCTCCCCATCTCCAAGTCAATGAACTTATGCTCGTGCTCTGGCTGTACTTCCTCCACTTTGCACTCCATAAATATAGCCCACCCCTAACCCTCAAAGGACTCGCCTGTAACTTGCCACAGCATGCATTTCCAGAATTGCAGTTCCTCAGCTGTTCCCTAATAAACTCAATTTCTCATAATTTCATCTTGCCTCAGTTTAACTCTTTATTTAGGTTGACATTTGGGAAACTTATGTTGCCAATGTTTCCTTCCTGATTTAGAGAGAATATGGTCATCAGTCTCCAAGATGGCCCCTAAAGATCCCTGCCACCTGGTATGCATGTCCTTGTGAAGCCTTCTCCCACACTGAACAGGGCTGACTTGCGTGACCAATAAGATACTGTGAAAATGGCAAATGTGACTTCTGAGACTAGGTTATAAAAGACGTAGCAACTTCTATCCTTCTCTCTTTTGGATCTCTCACTCTGGGGGACATGTCACGAGGTTACCCAAGCAGCCTGACAGAGAGACTCACATGGTGAGGAAATGGGGCCTCTTGCCAGCAGCCATGGGAGTGAGACATCCTGGGAGAGACACTCCCAGTCGAGCCCCTAGCTGACTGACACTCAACCATCATCCTGACTGTAACCACATGAGAAACCCTCAGCCAGAACCACCCAGCTAAGCTGCTTCCGAATTCTTGACCCACAGAAACTGTGAGATAAAAATGTTTACTGTTTTAAGCCACTAAATTCTGAGGGTAATTTGTTATACTGCAACAGATTAATAATACAGAAACTTACTTACCAGGTCATAGCAAAAGAGCCGGAGAACTGTAGGCCTCACGGAGGGGTTCCTGCCCTGTAAAACTTAGGCAGTAGTAAAACTTCAGCATGCAACACAATCAACTGAAGGGATTATCAAAACACAGATTTCTGGTCCCCAACCAAGAGTTTCTGATTCAGTGGATCTGAGGCAGGGCCTGAAGATTTGCAATTCTGTGGTGAGTTCCAGGGATCTGATCAAGGAAAAAGATGTGACCATAAGATCATCAAGCTTTATTTGAGTGACACTTTGACATGTTTGCATGTTGGAAAAGTCCCTCACAGCATAAGTCAATCCAGAGGCTACCACCCAGAAAGGGGATCGTGTGTCTATCTGTTGTTTGGCTGCCCAACAGAGAGTCTCTGGGTCACAGAGCTCTGAAGGTCACCAGGAGCTTGGAGCCTTATTTATAGTTGCAGAATTTACCTTATCTTTTCTGTCGTTAGCAGAAGGGTGCAATTTCATGGGATAAACAAAGCAGGCAGGATCCATATGGTTAAAAATCTGCTTATTAGGGCTGTACTTTAAAAAATGGACATGATAAAGAAAGTGTGGTGTGTATATATATATATGTGTGTGTGTGTGTATACATACACACACACAATGGAACATTACTCAGCCATAAGGAAGAATGAAATCTTGCCATTTGTGACAATATGGATGGACCCACTTGGTATTATGCTAAGTGAAATAAGTCAGACAGAGAAAGACAAATACCATATGATTTCACTTATATGTGGAATCTAAAAAACAAAACAGAAACAAAGTCATAGATACAGAAAACCTCTGTACTTGCCAGAGGGGAAGAGAAATGAGGGGGAAGGAAGAAATAGATGAGGGAGATTGAGGGGTACAAACTTCCAGCTGCATAAAAATAAATGGGTCAGGGTATGAAATGTACAGTGTGGGGAATATAGTCAATAACTATGTCATATCTTTGTACGGTGACATATCATAACTAGATTTATCCCGGTGATCAGTTTGAAATGTGTAGAAATATTGAATCACTAGGTTGTGTAACAGAAACTAACATAGTGTTGTAGGTCAATTATACTTCAAAAACAAACAAAGTCATAAAAAAAGATCAGATTTGTGCTGCCAGAGGTGGGGGTAAGGGCAGGGAGCATAACTGGATGAAAGCATTCAAAATGTAAAAACTTCCAACTATAAGATAAATAAGTACTAGGGATGTAATGAATTAACCCTGCTGTACATTACATATGAAAGTTGTAAAGAGAGTAAATCCTAAGAGTTCTTATCACAAGAAAAATATTTTTTTTCTATTTCTTTAATTTTGTATCTAGATGAGTGCTTACTAAACTTGTGATAATCACTTAATGATGTATGCAAATCAAATCATTACGCTGTAGACTTTAAATGTATACAGTGCTGTATAACAATTAGATCTCAATAAAACTGGAAGAAAAAAATGGATACGTAAAAATGGAGCTGGGTTCCAGTGTACTTTTAGGTTAACTGGTCCCAGGCTGCTGTGAAAAAGTGAACAACATAGGACCAATATACAAAGGTCATCTTTAGCTCATTTATACAACCTGTCTCCAGGGGATCCTAATGCTGCTGGTTCAAGAACACAGTTTACAAACCATTGACCTAGAGGCTTCTTGTGGGCAGAGTAGCTCTGGAAATGAGGGTGAGGGTCAGTTTCTTCTCCCAGACTGACATACCAAATAAAGTCTCGTGAACTGGAGAGAAGGAACAAGAGAAGGAGAGAGATGTTATTGTCATAGAAGTTCTATGCACACAGAAGGAAGCATTAGAACTGAGGAAGAAATATTCTGTCCCCATATTCTAAAAAAACACACATATTTTTTTATTGGAACTTTTTTTCATTGTTGAGAAGCAGGAGCTCCAGTGAGGACTGCCTAGTTTTCTATAAACAGAAACCAGTTTCATTATCCTGACAAACAACAGTACTTTGCCTGTGGGTGACAAAAGCTGTTTATATACTCTTACCTTTATTAAGTAATCACTGACTGAAAAGGATTATCTCACAAGTATTCTCAACAGACTTTCTTTAAAGAATTCCAAGAAATACATCTATTCTCAGTGTTACAAAAGGTATATAAACTGAAATCTCCTATTAAAGCTGTTTCCTTAATTCAGTTTTTAGTTTCTTTCATTTGTCCTTCACAACATTCACGTCCCCATAATCATCCATTAGTTCAATTACTAATTTATTCATCTAGTCTTGCATTGAGAACTGCCCTGGGTGCTTTGAGCTGATGGATGTTGAAGCCACAACTAGGAATGAAAAAACAAACAAAACTTTTTTTTTCCCACTGAGACCTATATAAAGAAAATTCAAGAAAATTTGGTTACTGGAAGATTTTGACATGCTGCTGTCAGCGATTTTTTTTCCTTCCCTCCTCCCCTTCACATTTAAAGGAATTAACACTAAATTAGCATGAAAAATTCAAGAGGGAAAAGACAACAGAACCACCATCCTAACAAAGGAAAACTCCACCATGAGATTTAGCGAAGAGAAATGTGTCGCTTTACATGGTAGTTTTAATGACAGATGCTGAATCTTCAGTAGGTTTTGTACTTCTTCCTGGCTGAAATCTCAAGCTGGCCGGAAGCTCCAGCCTCTTCGTCCTGTCCATGCTGATACCAGTTGCCTATGTACTGGTCATTATCCCCTATCAAGTGCCTGCTCTCCAACCTTGAACATTTCTTCTTGATTCATTATAATTAAAGAGCTAGTGTAGCTATTCAAGTTCACATTGTCAATGACTATGTAATCATCTTCCCTAGTGACCAGAATTCTTTTCTTTTTATGAGGTTACAATTCAATTTCTTCCGGCCATAAGGTCAAAAGAATCTGGAACAGTTAGCCTTCCCAGTGACTAATTACACACCTGTGACTCTGGTGCATATAAAAAAGACCTCTTAAATGGAAGGTGTCAAATTAAGAAATAATATACATTTGACTACTGAGGTCAACTAGACATAAAAATTAAAGACTGTGGATTCTTTTCCTGTTACTGGAAGTGATGCTTGACACTCCACTTATCAATTTAAGACACATCAGTGTCCCTTAGAAATGTTAAAGTAATTTGTAAGTTGGAAGAGAATTAAAATGGCTCAAAGCCTGGGAGAATACTGGCCAGGAGATTAAGATAATGTGCTCATGTCTATTTCATATAATAACTTGTCCATCACTTTATTTTTTTCCCTTCTCAGATTTGCTTAAGTTCTTCTAAAATAGATTTTGTTACTTTCCCTACTAATGAGGCTTTTTACATTTTGTAAAGGATTCTGGTGATTAGATCACTACACATGGCTAAGTGCCATGAGCAGATTTAGGCTCCAGCTTCCAAGATGTTAACACTGACCAGGGAAGACTTCTCTTTTTCCTATCATCCTGAAATTTACTGTGGACCTTCCTCTTCACCTACAGATTTCAGTTTCACTTCTACACACACACCCCTCCCCAACTCCCTGTGCCTTTACCCTTCTTTCCCCTCCAAGATAGTTGTTTTCAGCAGTGAGGCTGGAAGCCTTGCAGGTCTAAGTTCAATAGGAAGTCTCTGTCAAGTCTCCATCTGTGTGTCTCAAGGGGATTTCCAGAAAGGAGGCTGCCTATGGTAGCCACAGTGCTCCTACCACCATAGCTCAAAGGGGCTGCTGGAAGGACAAGGTGTGTGACCCACAGCCAGAAACCTCCAAACTCTGCATTTCAGCTACCCTGAGATTCCAGGAAGTCAAATCGACCACCTCATCAGGAACAAAGGCAGGTGATCTTCACTCAAAAACATCTAAGTGATGACTCTGAAGAATAAACAAGATCCAGCTCCTGAGCTTCTTGAAGTTGTTGCTGGTACCTCTTGGTCTCATAAGAGAAATAACTGTTGTTACTACCACCCAGAATCTACTTATTTTTCTTTAGATAACTATACCTCAATTTCCCTGTGTAACACGCTTTCCCCACTTTCAGCCAACACGCTATGGATCACATTTTGCATGGCTTTGGGTGTCATGCAAAATGGACTGGGTGATACGAGTTCTCTGACCTGGCAGTTCTTTGACCTATTCCTGGATAGTAACTTTCTCCTCCAGGTTATCCTTTCCCCCAGCACACCATGAGCATAGATTTTGCCTGGATCTTCTGTACCTTTGAAATAACGAAACCAATACCCCATTCTCTGAGTACAGTATCAATCTTCCCAGTTGTTTCATTTAACACTTCCTCCAGGTCATAGACCCCTCTCCTCTCTATGACCATGCTCTATCTTCACATCTTCCCTACCCACCTACAATCCTTAGACCCTTGCTTCAACACTTACCTGTATCTTCCTTCCCCATTTTCCTTCTGCCTCACCAACCTGACATATCACTTATCATATATTATCCTAATTGTCTATTTAATACTTTATTTTCCCTGTGAAACTACAGGCTATGAGAAGCATGGACTTTTTGATAACCATTGGATCCTCAGTGCCCAGCATCACTGTGCTTGACAAATAGCAGACAATTAACAAACTTATTCACCCAAAATAGATCTCTTATGAATTGACTATGGGATGGAAATTATGCTGAGTACTGAGAATGTGATGATCAGAAAATATTCAATAAGAACTCAGCCCTGCCTCACAGAGCTTAGTCTATTGGGTATAAAAGCAAAGCAGTGGCAACACTGCACTGAGTAAGACATGGTCCTGCAAGTCCAGGCAGTGACCAAGAACAAAGAGAGTGGTGTTCACTGTAGAGGAGCTTCAGAAGAACTTGCAATTCAGAGAATTAGCTGCCAAGTGGACAACTCACAGACAAATACATGATAAATAATTTCTTTCCCAAATATATTGAGGAAGTTGTCTCTTGAAATTAGAGACATTGACGCTTGCTACATATGTACTCAGAATTGGCCAAAGATCTTAAAATGAAATAAGTTTTGATATGTTTCCTTGACAACAGGGATAAGGGAGCAATACCAAAAAAGGAAGTGGCAAAACTTTTTAAAACTTTTAAAACTATTTTACTAACCTGGAATCATTTTCAACAGATTGTACTGAGCACATGTATTATGTTTTCCCCTGGGATTTCCAGGCCTTGAGCCTCTCAAAGATCCATAAACATTGAACACTACTAATGGAAAAGGAGCATATAACACACCTGATGAAACATTTAGATGATAATAAACTGGGAGAATATGCAAACGCCTGAGAAAGACAGAAGAAAAGATTATAAATGGCAGTTATATGAATCCAAATAACAAAGTAACCAAATCATAAGCACATGAATTAACATATTTTAATGGCAAAAAGAAAATAGTAAAGTGAGAACTGCACAATAACAAAGGCCAAATTAGATAAAAATCTTAAATACAAAAGGGTAACCATTGGACTGCTTTAAATTTCAAGGACTCAGAAAAAAAATATTGAAAAGGACCCCATGATCATATCAGGATGCACTGGTAGTGTCCCAGGCAGGTACAGGGTATTCTTGAATCTGAGTCTGGGTAGAATTTACAGTTAAATGAGGTGACGATTTAAAATACTAATTGATATGTAAACAAACAAACAAAAAAAATCAATGAAGAAGGGATCAGAGAGTTTCTTAGGGGT